>NW_012300238.1:0-3572 GCF_000151885.1 Dipodomys ordii | reverse complement strand
ACAGCATGGACAATGCGGGAACATAGCGGGACACAGCGGGGTATACAGCAGGACACAGCGGACACACAGTGGGGACACAGCGGGACACAGCGGGACACAGTGGGGACAGAGCAGGACAGAGTGTGACACAGCGAGGACACATTGGGACACAGCAGTGACACATAAGAACTCAGCGGGGGAAACAGCATTACACTGCGGGACACAGCAGGACACACCATGGACACAGCAGGAACACAGCGGGGGACACAGGGAGACACAGCGGTTAACAGCAGGGGACACAGCAGGACACAGCAGAACTCAGCGGGGGAAACAGCAGTACACAGCGGGACACAGCTGGACACAGCGGGAAACAGCTGTGACCCTGCGGAGACAAAGAGGGACACAGCGGGGAACACAGTGGGACACAGCGGAACACAGTAGGGGACAGAGCGTGGGACACAGCGAGACACAGCGGGGACAAAGCTGGACACAGCGGGGTACACAGCAGGTCACAGCAGGGACACAGCGGGACACAGCGGGACACAGCAGGAACACAGCTGTAGACAGAGCGGGACACAGCGGGGGACACAGCAAGGACACAGCGGGACCCAGCGAGACACAGCGTCGATACAGTCGGACACAGCGGGACACAGCAGGACACAGCAGGGACACAGCAGTAGACAGAGCGGGACACAGCGGGGGACACAGCGGTACACAGCGGGGGACACAGCGAGGACACAGAGGGACCCAGCGGGACACAGCGTCAATACAGCAGGTACACAGCGGACACAGCGGGGTAAACAGCGGGGGACACAGCGGGACACAGCTGGGACACAGCGGGACTCAGCGGGGGACACAGCAGTACACAGCAGGACACAGTGGGGACACAGCAGGGACACAGCGGGGGACAGAGCGGGACAGAGCGGGACACAGCGGGGGACACAGCGGGACACATTGGGGGACACAGAGGGGTACACAGCGGGACACAGCGGGGAACACAGCGAGGACACAGCAGAACCCAGCTGGACACAGCGTCGAAACAGTAGGGACACAGTGGGACACAGCGGGGTACACAGCGGGGTATAGAGCTGGGGACACAACGGGACAGATTGGAGGATACAGCGAGGACCCAGCGGAACACAGCGTGGGACACAGCGAGGACACAGCGGAACACAGCGGGACACAACAGGGACTCAGCAGTAGACAGAGCGGGACCCAGTGGGGGACACAGCGGGACACAACGGGGGACACAGGGAGGACACAGCGGGACAAAGCGGGGACACAGCGGGGACTCACTGGGGGACATAGCGGGGGACAAAATGGGACACCACGGGACACAGTGTGACAAAGCGGGACACAGCGGGGACACTGCGGGAACATAGCGGGACACAGCGGGGTACACAGCGGTACACAGTGGGACACAGCGGGGGACACATCGGGGACACAGCAGGACACAGTGGGGGACACAGCAAGGACACAGCGGGTCACAGCGGGACACAGTGTGGGACAAAGCAGGAGACACTGGGGGACACAGCAAGGACACAGCTGGACACATCGGGGTACACAGCGGGACACAGCAGGGGACACAGAAGGGTACACAGTGGGACACAGAGAGAAACACAGCGAGGTCACAGCGGGGGCCAAAGCAGGACAACACGGGACACAGTGTGACACAGTGTGACACAGCGGGGACACTGCAGGGGCACAGCGGGACAAAGCGGGCCACACAGCGCGACACAGCAGGACACAGCGGGGGACACAGCGGGGGACAGCAGGGGACAGAGAGGGGACACAGCAGGACACAGCGGGGACACAGCTGGACACAGTGTGGTACACAGCGGGACACAGAGGGCACACAGTGGGGACACAGCGGGGGACACAGCGGGACACAGCGGGTCACAGCGGGGGACACAGCGGGACACAGCTGGTGAAACAGAGGGGTACACAGCGGGACACAGCCGGAAACACAGCGTGGACACAGCGGGACACACCGGGACACAGCGTCAAAACAGCGGGGACAGAGCGGGTCACAGCAGGGACACAGAGAGGGACACAGAGGGACACAGCGGGGACACAGCGGGACACAGCAGGAAACAGCGGGGGACACAGCGGAACACAGCATGGGACACATCGAGGACACAGCGGGACACAGCGGGACACAGCGGGGACACAGCAGGGACACAGCAGGGACACAGCAGAGGACACAGCGGGGGACATAGCGGGACACAACGGGGAACACAGCGAGGACACAGCGGGACCCAGCAGGACACAGCGTCGATACAGCGGGGACACAGCGGGACACAGCGGGGTACACTGCTGGGGACACAACGGGACACAGCGGGGGACACAGCGAGGACACAGCGGGAGACAGCGGGGACACTGCGGGAACATAGCTGGACACAGCGGGGTACACAGCCGGACACAGCTGGGGACACAGAGTGGTACACAGAGAGACACATCAGGAAACACAGCGAGGTCACAGCGGGGGACCAAGCGGGACAACACGGGACACAGTGTAACACAGCGAGACACAGCGGGAAACAGCGGGGGACAAAGCGGGGGACAACAGGGGACAGGGGACACAGCGGGACACAGCGGGGGCACAGCTGGACACAGCGGGGTACACAGAGGGACACAGCGGGCACACAGTGGGGACACAGCAGGACCCAGCGGGACACAGTGGGGAAGGAGCATGACAGAGCATGACACAGCGAGGACACATTGGGACACAGCGGGGACACAGCGGAACTCAGCGGGAGACACAGCAGTACACAGCGGGACACAGTGGGACACACCGGGGAGACAGCAGGGACACAGTGGGGGACACAGCGGAACACAGTGGGTCACAGCGGGGGACACAGAGGGACACAGCGGGGGACACAGAGTGGTACACAGCGGGACACAGGGGGAAAACAGCGCGGACACAGTGGGACACAGCGTCGATACAGTGGGGACAGAGCGGGTCACAGCAAGGACACAGCGGGACACAGCGGGACAGAGCAGGACACAGCGGGGGACACAACGGGACAGAGCGGGGACACAGTGGGGACTCAGCGGGGGACACAGCGGGACACAGCGGGGGACACAGCGGGACACAGCGGGGGACACTGCGGGACACAATGTGGGACAGAGCGTGGGACACAACGAGACACAGCGGGGACAAAGTTGGACACAGCGGGGTACACAATGGGACACTGCAGGGACACAGCGGGGAAACAGCGTGACACAAAAGGACACAGCGGGACACAGCGGGGGACACAGCGAGGACACAGCGGCACACAGTGGGGGACAGAGCAAGGACAGAGCGGGACACAGCGGTGGACACAGCGGGACATAGCGGGGGCCACAGCGGGGGCCACAGCGGGACACAGCGGGGGACACAGGAAGGACACAGCGGGACACAGCGGGGGACAGAGCGAGGACACATTGGGACACAGCGGGGACACAGCGGGACTCAGCAGGGGACACAGCATTACACAGCGGGACACTGCAGGACACAGCGGGGACACAGAAGGACACAGCGGGGGACACAGCGGGAAACAGCGGGGGACACAGAGGGGTCACATGGGGGCAAAACAGTGGAGGCCAAAGCA
>NW_012300237.1:0-3572 GCF_000151885.1 Dipodomys ordii | reverse complement strand
TCAAGCAGAAGAGAAGCAGAAGTAGAAGCAGGAGATGCAGAAACAGGAGAAGCTTAAGCAGAACATACAGGAGAAGGACAAGAAGCAGAAGGAGAAGCAGAAACAGAAGGAGAAGCAGAAAGACAAGGAGGGGAAGCAGAAGAAGCAGAAGCAGGAGAAGCAGAAGCATAAAAATCCGAAGAAGCAGAAGCAGAACCTGAAGCAGAAGGAGAAGCAGGAGAAGCAGAAGAAGCAGAATCTGGAGAAGCAGAATGAGAAGCAGAAGGAGAAGCAGAAGCAGAAAGAGAATCAAAAGCAGAAGGAGAAGCAGAAAAAACAGAAGAAGTAGAAGTACTAGCAGTTGTAGCAGAAGCAGAAGGAGAAGCAGAAGGAAAAGCAGAAGAACAAGAAGGAGAAGGAGAAACAGAAGGAGAAGCAGAAGGAGAAGCAGAAAGAGAAGCAGGTAAAGCAGAAGAAGAAGAAGCAGAAGGAGAATCAGAAGGAGAAGCAGAAGAAGGAGAAGGAGAAGCAGAAGCAGAAGAAGATGCAGAAGGAGAAGCAGGAGAAGCAGAAGAAGCAGAAGCAGAAGAAGAAGCAGGAAAAGCAGAAGAAGCCCAAGCAAAAGGAGAAGCAAAAGAAGGAGAAGGAGAAGCAGAGGCAGAAGAAGAAGCATAAGGACAAGCACAAGCAGAAGGAGATGCAGAAGGAGAAGCAGGAGAAGCAGAAGAAGCAGAAGCTGAAGGAGAAGCAGTAGTAGGAGAAGGAGAAGGAGGAGAAGCAGAAGCAGAAGGAGAAGCAGAAGCGGAATGAGTAGTAGAAAGAGAAGCAGGAGAAGTACAAGATGCAGAAGCAGGAGAAGCCGAAAGAGAAGAAGTAGAAGAAGCAGAAACTGAAGCAGAAGGAGAAGCAGAAGCAGAAAGAGAAGCAGAAGAAGAAGTAGAACCAGAAATTCAGGCAGGAGAAACAGAAGAAGCAGAAGCAGAAAGAGAAGCAAAAAGAAAAGCAGAAAGAGAAGTAGAAGAAGCAGCAGAAGGAGAAGCAGCAGAAGAAGCAGAAAAACAAGCAGGAGAAGCAGAAGCAGAAAGAGAAGTAGAAGCAGAAGAAGCAGAAGAAGCAGAAGCAGAAGAAGAAGCAGTAGAAGCATAAGAAGCAGAAGCAGGAGAAGCAGAAGCAGAAGAAATAAAGAAGCATAAGATGTAGAAGCCAAAGCAGAGGGAGAAACAGAAGAAGCAGAAGCAGAAAGAGAAGCAGAAGAAGGAGAAGGAGAAGCAGAAGCAGAAGCAGAAGGACAAGCAGGAGAAGCAGAAGAAGCAGAAGCGGGAGAAGCAGCAGAAGAAGAAGAAACAGAAGAAGGAGAAGGAGAGGAAGGAGAAGCAGAAGTAGAAGGAGAAGCAGAAAGAGAAACAGAAGAAGCAGTAGCAGGTAAAGCAGAAGCAGAAGAAACAGAGGAAGCCCAAGAAGGAGAAGGAGAACCTGAAGCAGAAGGGGAAGCAGAAGCAGCAGACGCTGGAAAAGCAGAAGCAGAAGAAAGAGAACAAGCAGAAGAAGCAGTAGCAGAAGCAGAACGAGAAGCAGAAGAAGAAGAAGAAGGAGAAAGAGGAGGAGTAGGAGGAGCAGAAGCATAATTAGAAGCAGAAAGAGAAGCAGAAGGAGAAACAGAAGAAGCAGAAACAGGAGAAGAAGAAGCAGAATGAGAAACACAAGAAGGAGAAATTGAAGCAGAAGGAGAATGAGACGGAGAAGCAGAAAGAGAAGTAGGAGAAGCAGAAGAAGAAGAGGCAGGAGAAGCAGAAGCCGAAGAAACAGAAGAAGGAGAAGAGCATAAGCAGAAGGAGAAGCAGAAGAAGCAGAAGCTGAAGCAGAAGAAGAAGAAACAGAAAAAGCAGAAGAAGCAGAAGAAGAAGCAGCAGGAGAAGCAGAAGAAGAAGAAGGAGAAGGAGAACGAGAAGTATTAGGAGTAGGAGAAACAGAAGGATAAGCAGAAGCAGAAAGAGAAGGAGAATGAGAAGGAGAAGCAGAAGAAGCATAAGCAGGAGAAGCAGAAGCAGAATGAACAGCAGAAGAAGGAGAAATTGAAACAGAAGAAGATGCAGAATAAGAAGCAGAAGCAGAAGGAGAAGCAGAAGAAGGAGAAGGAGAAGCAGAAGGATAAGCATAAAGAGAAACAGAAGGAGAAGCAGAAGAAGGAGAAGCAGAAGCAAAAGAAGCAGAAAGACAAGTAGAAACAGAAGGAGAAGCAGAAATAGAAGGAGAAGAAGCCGAAGAAGCAGAAGCAGAACCTGAAGCACAAGGAGAAGCAGGAGAAGCAGAAGAAGAAGAATCTGGAGAAGAAGAAGGAGAACCAGAAGGAGAAGCAGAAGCAGAAAGAGAAGCAAAAGCAGAAGGAGAAGCTGAAGGAGAAACAGAAGAAGCAGAAGCAGTAGCAGAAGAAGCTGAAGATGCAGAAGCAGAAAGAGAAGCAGAAGGAATAGCAGAAGAACGAGAAGGAGAAGGAGAAACAGAAGAAGCAGAAGGATAAGCAGAAAGAGAATCAGGAAAAGCAGAAGAAGCAGAAGCAGACGGAGAAGCAGCAGAAGAAGAAACAGAAGAAGGAGAAGGAGCAGAAGCCGAAGGAGCAGTAGCAGAAGGAGAAGCAGAAAGAGAAGCAGGAAAAGCAGAAGAAGCAGAAGCAGGAGAAGCAGAAGCAGAAGAAACAGGAAAAGGACAAGAAGGAGAAGCAAAAGTAGAAGCAGAAACAGAAGGAGAAGCAGAAAGATAAGGAGGGGAAGGAGAAGAAGCAGAAGCAGGAGTAGCAGAAGCATAAGAATCCAAAGAAGCAGAAGCAGAACCTGAAGCAGAAGGAGAAGCAGGAGAAGCAGAAGAAGCAGAATCTGGAGAAGCAGAATGACAAGCTGAAGGAGAAGCAGAAGCAGAAAGAGAATCAAAAGCAGAAGGAGAAGCAGAAGAAACAGAAGAAGCAGAAGCAGTAGCAGTTGCAGCAGAAGGAGAAGCAGAAGGAAAAGCAGGAGAACAAGAAGGAGAAAGAGAAACAGAAGCAGAAGGAGAAGGAGAATCAGAAGGAGAAGCAGAAGAAGCAGAAGGAGAATCAGAAGGAGAAACAGAAGCAGAAGAAGCAGCACAAGGAGAAGCAGAAGCAGAAGAAGATGCACAAGGAGAAGCAGGAGAAGCAGAAGAAGCAGAAGCAGAAGGAGAAGTAGAAGTAGGAGAAGGAGAAGGAAGAGCCGCAGAAGCAATAGGAGAAGCAGAAGGAGAAGCAGAAGCAGAATGAGAAGAAGAAAGAGAAGGAGTGGCAGCAGAAGAAGCAGGAAAAGAAGAAGTAGAATAAAGAAAAGAAGAAGAAGAAGAAGAAGAAGAAGAAGAAGAAGAAGAAGAAGAAGAAGAAGAAGAAGAAGAAGAAGAAGAAGAAGAAGAAGAAGAAGAAGGAGAAGGAGAAGGAGAAGGAGAAGGAGAAGCATAAGGAGAAGAAGTAGAAGCAGAAGAAGCAGAAGCAGGAGAAGCAGAAGCAGAAGAAAAGGATAAGCATAAGAAGCAGAATCAGAGGGAGAAGAAGAAGGACAAGGAGCAGCAGAAGTGATAGCAGAAGGAGAATCAGA
>NW_012300236.1:0-3572 GCF_000151885.1 Dipodomys ordii | reverse complement strand
TACAGCATTACACAGCGTGGTTCACATCTGTGGACACAGCGGGACACAGTGGGGGCAGAGCGGGACACAGTTGGACACAGCGAGGACAAATCGTGAGACGTAGCGGGGGACAGAGCGGGAGACAGCAGGGGACACAGCGAGGACACAGCAGGACACAGCGGGACACAACAGGGACAGAGCGGGACACAGCGGGACACAGCGGGGGACACAGCGGGACACAGCGTGGGACCCAGGGAGGACACAGCGGGACACAGCGGGGAACACAGCGAGGACACATTGGGGGACACAGCGTGGGACACTGAGGGACACAGCGGGACACAGCGTCGAAACAGCGGGAATACAGCGTTACACAGCGTGGTACACAGCTGTGGACACAACGGGACACAGTGGGGACACAGCGGGACACAGCGGAACACAGTGGGACACATCGGGGACAAAGCGTGAGACACAGCGGGGGACAGAGCGGGAGACAGCAAGGGACACAGCAAGGACACAGCGGGACACAGCGGGGGAAACAGCGGGACACAGCGGTGGACACAGGGGGAGAGAGCGGGGGACACAGCGGGACACAGCGGTGGACCCAAGAGGACCCAGCGGGACCCAGCGGGACACAGTGTCGATACAGCTGGGATACAGCCTTACACAGCGTGGTACACATCTGTGGACACAACGGGACACAGTGGGGGCACAGCGAGGACAAATCGTGAGACGAAGCGGGGGACAGAGCGGGAGACAGCGGGGGACACAGCGAGGACACAGCAGGACACAGCGGGACACAGCAGGGAACACGGCGAGGACACAGGGGGACCCAGCGGGACCCAGCGTCGATACAGCGGGGATACAGCGTTACACAGTGTGGTACAAATCTGTGGACACAAGGGGACACAGTGGGGGCACAGCGGGACAGAGCGGGACACAGTGGGACACAGCGAGGACAAATCGTGAGACACAGCGGGGGACAGAGCGGGAGACAGCGGGGGACACAGCGAGGACACAGCAGTACACAGCGGGACACAGCAGGGACAGAGCGGGACAGAGCGGGACACAGCGGGACACAGCGGGACACAGCGGGGGACACAGCGGGACACAGCGGAGGACCCAGCGAGGACACAGCGGGACACAGCAGGGGAAATAGGGGGACACAGCGGTAGACAAAGGGGGACAGAGCGGGGGACACAGCGGGACACAGCGGTGGACAGAGCGGTACACAGCGGTGGACACAGCGAGGACACAGCGGGACACAGCGGGACACAGCGTCGATACAGCGGGGACAGAGTGGGCCACAGCGGGACACAGCAGTAACAAAGCAGTAGACACAGCAGGACACAGCAGGGGACACAGCGTGACACAGCCGGGACACAGGGAGGACAGAGCGGGACACAGCGGGGACACAGCGGGGACTCAGCGGGGGACACAGCGGGGGACACAGCGGGGGACAAAGCGGGACACCACGGGACACAGCGGAACACAGCGAGGACAAGGAGGAGACAGAGCAGGACACAGCGAGGACACAGCGGGACAAAGCAGGGTACACAGCAGGGGACACAGCGGGACACAGCGGGACACAGCGGGGGACACAGCGGAACACAGCGGGGGACACAGCGAGGACACAGCGGGATACAGCGGGGGACACAGCAAGGGCACAGCGGGGGACACACCGGGGGACACAGCGGAACACAGCAGGGAACACAGCGAGGACACAGCGGGACCCAGCAGGACACAGCGTCGATACAGCGGGGATACAGCGTTACACAGTGTGGTACACATCTGTGGACACAAGGGGACACAGTGTGGGCACAGCGGGACACAGCGGGACACAGTGGGACAAAGCAAGGACAAATCGTGAGACACAGCGAGGGACAGAGCTCGAGACAGCGGGGGACACAGCTAGGACACAGCAGGGCACAGCGGGACACAGCAGGGACAGAGCGGGACACAGCGGGACACAGCGGGACACAGCGGGGGACCCAGCGGGTCCCAGCGGGAAACCCATCGAGGACACAGCAGGACAAAGTGGGGGACACAGCGGTGACAAAGCTGGACACAACGGAGTACATAGCAGGACCCAGCGGGACTCAGCGTCGATACAGCAGGGACACAGCATTATACAGTATGGTACACAGCTGTGGACACAACGTGACAAAGTGGGGGCATAGCGGGACACAGCGGAACACAGTGGGACACAGCAGGGCTAAGCGTGAGACACAGTGGGGGACAGAGAGTGAGACAGCGGGGGACACAGCGAGGACACAACGGGACACAGCGGGGGAAACAGCGGGACACAGAGGTGGACACAGGGGGACAGAGCGGGGGACACAGCAGGACACAGCGGGGGAAAACAGCGGGACACAGCGGTGGACACATCGGGACAGAGCGGGGACACAGCGGGACACAGCGGTGGACACATCGGGACACAGCGGTGGACACAGCGAGGACACAGCTGGACACAGCGGGACACAGCGTCGATACAGCGGGGACACAGTGGGCCACAGCGGGGTACACAGCTGGGGACACAACGGGGCACATCGGGGGACACAGCAAGGACTCAGCGGAACACAGCGTGGGACACAGTGAGGAAACAGGGGGACACAGCGGGACACAGCGGGACACAGCAGGAACACAGCAGTAGACACAGCGGGAAACAGCAGGGGACACAGCGGGACACAGCGGGGGACACAGGGAGGACAGAGCGCGACACAGCGGGGACACAGCGGGGACTCAGCGGGGGACACAGCGGGGGACAAAGCGGGCCACCACGGGACACAGCGGGAAACAGCGGTGACCCTGCGGGGACACAGCGGGACACAGCGGGGGACACAGCAAGGACACAGCGGGACACAGCAGGGGACACAGTGAGGACACAGCGGGGGACACAGCGGGGGACACTGCGAGACACAGCGCGGAACACAGCGAGGACACAGCGGGACACAGCGGGACACAGCGTCGATACAGCGGGGACACAGCGTTACACAGCAGGGTACACAGCTGTGGACACAACGGGACACAGTGGGGGCACAGGGGGACACAGCAGAACACAGTGGGACACAGCGGGGACAAAGCGTGAGACACAGCGGGGACAGAGCGGGAGACAGCGGGGGACACAGCGAGGACACAGCGGGACACAGCGGGGGACACAGCGGGACACAGCGGTGGACACAGCGGGACACAGCGGTGGACACAGCGGGACACAGCGGTGGACACAGCAGGACACAGCGGTGGACACAGCGAGGACACAGCAGAACCCAGCGGGGCACAGGGTCGATACAGCGGGGACAGAGTGGGCCACAGCGGGGTACACAGTTGGGGACACAACGGGGCACATCGGAGGACACAGCAAGGACTCAGCGGAACACAGCGTGGGACACAGTGAGGACACAGGTGGACACAGCGGGGACACAGCGGGGACTCAGCGGGAGACACCGCGGGGGACAAAGCGGGACACCACGGGACAGAGCGGGACACAGCGGGGACAAGGGGGAGACAGAGCGGGACACAGCGAAGACACAGCGGGACACAACGGGGGACACAGCGGGACACAGCGGCGGACACAGCGGGACAAAGCAGGGTACAGA
>NW_012300235.1:0-3572 GCF_000151885.1 Dipodomys ordii | reverse complement strand
GAGCGTGACACAGCGGGACTCAGCGGGACACAGCAGGGGACTTAGCTGTGTGACACAGCGGGGGACACAGGGAGGACACAGCTGGACACTGAGGGAGACAGAGCGAGGACACAGCCGGACACAGCGATACACAGCGTGACACAGTGGGGACACAGCAGGGGACACAGCGGACACAGCGGGGGACACAGAGGGACACAGCGGAGTACACAGCAGGGACAAAGCAGGACACAGCGGGGGACACAGCGAGGACACAGCGGGACAAAGCGGTGACACAGCGGGACACAGCTGGGGACACTGCGGGACACAGCGGGACACAGCGGGGACACAGCAAGGACACAGCGGGGGACACAGCGGGACACAGCCGGACACAGCCGGGGACACAGCGGGACACAGCGAGAGACACAGCGGGAGACAGCGAGAGACACAGCGGGGGACACAGCGGGACACAGCGGGGAACCAAGAGAGGACACAGCGGGACACAGCGGGACACAGCGTCAATAGAGCGGGGACACAGCGGGACACAGCGGTGACACAACGGGACTCAGCGGGGGACACTGCGGGACCCAGCGGGACCCAGCGGGGACACAGCAAGGACACAGCGGGGGACACAGCGGGACACAGTGGGACACAGCAGGGGACACAGCGAGTGACAGAGAGGGGGACACAGCGGGACACAGTGGGGAACACAGAGAGAGACACAGCAGGACCCAGCGAGACACAGCGTCGATACAGCAGGGACACAGCAGGGTACACAGCTGTTAACACAACGGGACACAGTGGGGGACACTGCGGGACACAGCGGGGACACAGAGGGGACTCAGCAGGGGACATAGCGGGGGACAAATCGGGACACCACAGGACACAGTGGGACACAGCGGGACACAGCGGGGACACTGCGGGGACACAGCGGGACAAAGCGGGGGACCCAGCGGGACCCAGCGGGACACAGCAGGACCCAGCAGGGAAACAGCGGGGACACAGTGGGACACAGCGAGGACACAGCGGGACACAGCGGGACACTGCGGGGCACAGTGGGGGACACAGCGGGATACAGTGGGGGACACAGGGAGGACACAGCGGAACACAGCATGGGACAAAGCGAGGACACAGCGGGAAACAGCGAGACACAGCGGGACCCAGCGGGGACCCAGCAGTGGACACAGCGGGACACAGCGGGGAACAAAGAGGGACACAACGGAACACAGCAGGACACAGCGTGAAACAGCGGTGAACCTGCGGGGACACAGCGGGACACAGCGGGGGACCCAGCGGGACACAGAGGGACACAGCGGGGGACACAGCCGGACACAGCAGGGACACAGCGGGGACCCAGCGGGACCCAGCAGGACACAGCGGGTGACACAGTGGGACACAGCGGAGGACACAGCGGGACACAGAGGGGACTCAGCAGGGGACATAGTGGGGGACAAATCGGGACACCACAGGACACAGCGGAACACAGCGGGACACTGCGGGGCACAGCGGGGGACACAGCGGGATACAGCGATGGACACAGGGAGGACACAGCGGAACACAGCATGGGACAATGCGAGGACACAGCGGGAAACAGCGAGACACAGCGGGACCCAGCGTGGACACAGCAGTGGACACAGCGGGACACAGCGGGGGACAAAGCAGGACACCACGGAACATAGCAGGACACAGCGTGAAACAGCAGTGAACCTGCGGGGACACAGCGGGACACAGCGGGGGACACAGCGGGACCCAGCGGGACACAGCGGGGGACACAGCTGGACACAGCAGGGACACAGCGGGACCCAGCAGGACACAGCGGGGGACACAGCGGGACACAGCGGGACACAGCGGGGGACACAGCAGGGACACAGTGGGACACAGTAGCATACAGCGTGGGACAAAGCGGGAGACAGCGGAGGACACAGCGAGGACACAGCTGGACACAGCGGGGACACAGAGGGGACTCAGCAGGGGACATAGAGGGGAAAAAGCGGGACACCACGGGACACAGTAGGACACAGCGGGACACAGCGGGGACACTGCGGGACACAGCCGGGGGACACAGCGGTGGACAGCGGGGGAAAGAGGAGGGACACAGCGGGACACAGCGGGGACACAGCTGGACACAGAAGGGTACACAGCGGGGCACAGCGGACACACAACGGGGACAGAGCTGGACACAGAGGGACACAGATGGGACAGAGCGTGACACAGCGGGACACAGCGGGACACAGCAGGAGACTCAGCGGGACACAGCGGGGGACACAGGGAGGACACAGCTGGTCACTGAATGAGACACAGCGAGGACACAGCCGGACACAGTGAAACACAGCGTGACACAGTGGGGACACAGCAGGGGACACAGCGGGACACAGCCGGGGACACAGAGAGACACAGCGGGGTGCACAGCAAGGAAAGAGGGACACAGCGGGGGACACAGCGAGGAAACAGCGGGACACAGCGGTGACACAGCGGGACACAGCTGGGGACACTGCGGGACACAGCGGGACACAGCGGCGACACAGCAAGGACACAGCGGGGTACAGAGCGGGAGACAGTGGGGGACACAGCGAGCACACAGCGGGACACAGCGCTGACACTGCAGGGGCACAGCGGGGGACACAGCAGGGGACACAGCGGGACACAGCGGGGGACACAGGGGGGACACAGCCGGACCCAGCGCGGGACACAGCGAGGACACATTGGGACACAGCGGGGACACAGCGAGACTCAGCGGGGGACACAGCAGTACAGAGCGGGACACAGCGGGACACAGCGGGGGACACAGAGGGGTAAACAGCGGGACACAGCGGGACACAGCGGGGAACACAGCGGGACCAAGCGGGACACAGCGTCGATACAGTGGGGACACAGCGGGACACAGCGGGGTACACAGCTTGGTACACAACGGGACACAGCGGGGACACAGCGAGGACACAGCAGAACACAGCGTGGGAAACAACGAGGACACAGCGGGACACAGTGAGACACAGCGGGACACAGTGGGGACACAGCAGTAGACACAGCGGGACACAGCGAGGACACAGCGGGGACACAGCGGGGACACAGCGGCACCCAGCAGGACACAGCGGGGGACACAGCGGGACACAGCGGGACACAGCTTGGGACACAGCGGGAACACAGCAGGACACAGCCGGGGACACAGCGAGGACACAGCGGGACACAGCGGGACACAGCGGGGACACAAAGGTGGCTCAGGGGGGCCACAGCGGGGGACAAAGCGGGACACCACGGAACACAGCGGGACACAGCGTGAAACAGCGGTGAACCTGCGGGGACACAACGGGACACAGCGGGGAACACAGCGGGACACAGCGGGGACACAGTGGGGACACTGCGGGACCCAGCAGGACACAGCGGGACACAGCAGAACACAGCGGGGGACACAGTGGGACACAGCGGGGGACACAGCGGGACACAGCGGGGACACAGAGGGGACTCAGCAGGGGACATAGCGGGGGACAAATCGGGACACCACAGGACACAGTGGGACACAGCGGGACACAGCGGGGACACTGGGGGACACAGCGGGACAAAGTGGGGACCCTGCGGGACCCAGCGGGACACAGCAGGAC
>NW_012300234.1:0-3572 GCF_000151885.1 Dipodomys ordii | reverse complement strand
GAGCGGGAGAAGCATGTTTAGAAGAACAGGAAGAAATAGTTGTAGCAGAAGCAGATGTAGGAGTAGAAATCAGAAGTAGAAGCATAAATTTGATGCTTTAAATGCAGATGAGGTAATAGCAGGAGATGCAGAAGCAGAAGAAATAGTAGAATGACAAGAAGCAGAAGCAGATGCAGAAGTGGAGCAGAAAGAGAATCTTTAGAAGCAGAAGTCGCAGGAAAAGCAGAAGCAGCAGAAAGAGAAGAAGAAGAAGAAGAAGAAGAAGAAGAAGAAGAAGAAGAAGAAGAAGAAGAAGAAGAAGAAGAAGAAGAAGAAGAAGAAGAAGAAGAAGAAGAAGAAGAAGAAGAAGAAGAAGAAGAAGAAGAAGGAGAAGGAGAAGGAGAAGGAGAAGGAGAAGCAGTAGAAGCAGGAGAAGCAGAAGCAGGAGAAGCAGAAGCAGAAGAAAAAGAAGAAGCATAAGAAGCAGAATCAGAGGGAGAAGCAGAAGAAGGAGAAGCAGAAGCACAAGAATCAGCAGAAGGAGAAGCAGAAGAAGATGCAGAAGGAGAAGCAGGAGAAGCAGAAGAAGGAGAAGGAGAAGGCGAAAGAGAAGGATTAGGAGTAGGAGAAGCAAAAGGATAAGCATAAGCAGAAAGAGACGCAGAAGGAGAACCAGCACGAGAAGTAGGAGAAGCAGGAGAAGCAGAAGCAGGAGAAACAGAAAAAACAGAAGACGCAGAAGCAGAATGAGAAACAGAATGAGAAATTGAAGCAGAAGCAGAAGCAGAAGGAGAAGCAGAAGCAGAAGAAGAAGCAGAAGAAGGAGAAGGAGAAGCAGAAAGAGAATCAGCACGAGAAGTAGGAGAAGCAGGAGAAGCAGAAGCAGGAGAACAGAAGAAACAGAAGACGCAGAAGCAGAATGAGAAGCAGAAGGAGAAATTGAAGCAGAAGAAGAAGGAGAAGCAGAAGCAGAAGGAGAAGCAGAAGAAGGAGAAGGAGAAGGAGAAGGAGAAGCAGAAAGAGAAGCAGAAAGAGAAGCACAACGAGAAGCAGGAGAAGCAGAAGCAGGAGAAGCAGAAGCAGAAGAAACATAGGAAGGAGAAGAAGCAGAAGGAGAAGCAGAAACAGAAGGAAAAGCAGGAGAAGCAGAAGAAGCAGAATCTGGAGAAGCAGAAGGAGAAGCAGAAGCAGAAAGAGAAGCAAAAGCAGAAGGAGAAGCAGAACTAGAAGCAGAAGAAACAGAAGAAGCAGAGGCAGTAGCAGAAGAAGCAGAAGATGCAGAAGCAGAAGGAGAAGCAGAAGGAAAAGCAGAAGAACGAGAAGGAGAAGGAGTAGGAGAAACAGAAGGAGAAGCAGAAAGAGAAGCAGAAGAAGGAGCAGGAGAAGGAAAAGCAGCAGGAGAAGCAGAAAGAGCAGCAGAAGGAGAAGCAGGAGATGCAGAAACTTGAGAAGCAGAAGCAGAAGAAACACAAGAAGGACAAGAAGCAGAAGCGGAAGGAGAAGCAGAAACAGAAGGAGAAGCAGGAAGAGAAGGAGGGAAAATAGAAGAAGCAGAAGCAGGAGAAGCAGAAGCATAAGAATGTGAAGAAGCAGAAGGAGAACCTGAAACAGAAGGAGAAGCAGGAGAAGCAGAAGAAGCAGAGCGTGAGAAGCAGAAGCAAAAGAAACAGAAGTAATAGAAGGAGCAGAAGCAGAAGGAGAAGCAGAAGCAGAAGGAGAAGCAGAAAGGGAAGCAGGAAAAGCAGAAGAAGCAGGAGAAGCAGAAGCAGAAGAAACATGAGAAGCCGAAGAAGCAGAAGCAGAATCTGAAGCAGAAGGAGAAACAGAAGAAGCACAATCTTAAGCAGAAGCAGAAGAAACAGAAATAGTAGAATAAGCAGAATCAGAAACAGCAGGAGAAGCAGAAGAAGAAGATGGAGAAGGCGAAAGAGGAAGATTAGGAGTAGGAGAAGCAAAAGGATAAGCAGAAGCAGAAAGAGACGCAGAAGGAGAAGCAGCAAGAGAAGCAGGAGAAGCAGAAGAAACAGAAGACGCAGAAGCAGAATGAGAAGCAGAAGGAGAAATTGAAGCAGAAGCAGAAGGAGAAACAGAAGCAGAAGGAGAAGCAGAAGAAGGAGAAGGAGAAGCAGAAAGAGGAGCCGAACGAGAAGCAGGAGAAGCAGAAGAAGCAGCAGCAGGAGAAGCAGAAGCAGAAGAAGCAGAAGCAGAAGCAGAACCTGAAGCAGAAGGAGAAGCAGGAGAAGCAGAATCTGGAGAAGCAGAAGGAGAAGCAGAAGCAGAAAGAGAAGCAAAAGCAGAAGGAGAAGCAGAACTAGAAGCAGAAGAAACAGAAGAAGCAGAGGCAGTAGCAGAAGAAGTAGAAGATGCAGAAGCAGAAGGAGAAGCAGAAGGAAAAGCAGAAGAACGAGAAGGTGAAGGAGAAGGAGAAACAGAAGGAGAAGCAGAAAGAGAAGCAGAAGAAGGAGCAGGAGAAGGAAAAGCAGCAGGAGAAGCAGAAAGAGCAGCAGAAGGAGAAGCAGGAGATGCAGAAACAGGAGAAGCATAAGCAGAACAAACAGGAAAAGGACAAGAAGCAGAAGCAGAAGGAGAAGCAGATACAGAATGAGAAGCAGAAAGAGAAGGAGGGGAAGCAGAAGAAGCTGAAGCAGGAGAAGCAGAAGCATAAGAATGTGAAGAAGCAGAAGGAGAACCTGAAGCAGAAGGAGAAGCAGGAGAAGCAGAAGAAGCAGAATCTGGAGAAGCAGAAGGAGAAGCAAAAGGAGAAGCAGAAGCAGAAAGAGAATCAAAAGCAGAAGGAGAAGCAGAAGAAACAGAAGAAGTAGAAGCAGTAGCAGTTGTAGCAGAAGCAGAACGAGAAGCAGAAGGAAAAGCAGAAGAACAAGAAGGAGAAGGGAAACAGAAGGACAAGCAGTAGGAGAATAAGAAGGAGAAGCAGAAGCAGAAGAAGATGCAGAAGGAGAAGCAGAAGAAGCAGAAGCAGAAGGAGAAGCAGGAAAAGCAGAAGAAGCAGAAGCAAAAGGAGAAGCAAAAGAAGGAGAAGGAGAAGCAGAGGCAGAAGAAGAAGCATAAGGAGAAGCACAAGCAGAAGGAGATGCAGAAGGAGAAGCAGGAGAAGCAGAAGAAGCAGAAGATGAAGGAGAAGCAGAAGTAGGAGAAGGAGAAGGAGGAGAAGCAGAAGCAGAATGAGAAGCAGAAGCGGAATGAGAACCAGAAAGAGAAGCAGGAGAAGCACAAGAAGCAGAAGCAGGAGAAGCCGAAAGAGAAGAAGCAGAAGAAGCAGAATCGGAAGCAGAAGTAGAAGCAGAAGCAGAAGGAGAAGCAGCAGAAGAAGTAGAACCAGAAATTCAGGTAGGAGAAACAGAAGAAGCAGAAGGAGAAGCAAAAAGAGAAGCAGTAGGAGAAGTAGAAGAAGCAGCAGAAGGAGAAGCAGCAGAAGAAGCAGAAAAACAAGCAGGAGAAGCAGAAACAGAAAGAGAAGTAGAAGTAGAAGAAGCAGAAGCAGAAGAAGAAGCAGTAGAAGCACAAGAAGCAGAAGTAGGAGAAGCAGAAGCAGAAGATAAAGAAGAAGCATAAGAAGCAGAAGCAGAGGGAGT
>NW_012300233.1:0-3572 GCF_000151885.1 Dipodomys ordii | reverse complement strand
CAGAAGCGGGAGAGCAGAAGAAGAAGAAACAGAAGAAGGAGAAGGAGCAGAAGCAGAAGGAGAAGCAGAAGCAGAAGGGGAAGCAGAAAGAGAAGCAGGAAAAGCAGAAAAGCAGAAGAAGGAGGAGCAGAAGCAGAAGAATACGAAGAAGCAGAAGCAGAAGCAGAACCTGAAGCAGAAGGAGAAGCAGGAGAAGCAGAAGAAGCAGAATCTGGAGAAGCAGAATGAGAAGCTGAAGGAGAAGCAGAAGCAGAAAGAGAATCAAAAGCAGAAGGAGAAGCAGAAGAAACAGAAGAAACAGAAGCAGTAGCAGTTGCAGCAGAAGGAGAAGCAGAAGGAAAAGCAGGAGAACGAGAAGGAGAAGGAGACACAGAAGCAGAAGGAGAATCAGAAGGAGAAGCAGAAGAAGCAGAAGGAGAAGCACAAGGAGAAGCAGAAGCAAGAGAAGCAGCAGAAGGAGAAGCAGAAGCAGAAGAAGATGCAGAAGGAGAAGCAGGAGAATCAGAAGAAGCAGAAGTAGAAACAGAAAGAGAAGTAGAAGAAGGAGAAGCAGAAGTAGAATCAGAAGAAGCAGAAGAAGAAGAAGAAGAAGAAGAAGAAGAAGAAGAAGAAGAAGAAGAAGAAGAAGAAGAAGAAGAAGAAGAAGAAGAAGAAAAAGAAGAAGAAGAAGAAGAAGAAGAAGAAGAAGAAGAAACAGAAGCAAAAGAAACAGAAGAAGGAGAAGAGCAGAAGCAGAAGCAGAAGGAAAAGAAGAAGCAGAAGGAGAAGCAGAAAGAGAAGCAGGGGAAGCTGATGAAGCAGGAGAAGAAGAAGCAGAAGAAACAGGAGAAGCCGAAGAAGCAGAAGCAGAATCTGAAGGAGAAGGAGAAACAGAAGAAGCACAATCTGAAGCAGAAGCAGAAGAAACAGAAATAGTAGAATAAGCAGAAGCAGAAGCACCAGGAGAAGCTGAAGAAGAAGAAGGAGAAGGCGAAAGAGAAGGATTAGGAGTAGGAGAAGCAAAAGGATAAGCAGAACCAGAAAGAGACGCAGAAGGAGAAGCAGCACGAGAAGTAGGAGTAGCAGGAGAAGAAGAAGCAGGAGAAGCAGAAGAAACAGAAGGCGCAGAAGCAGAATGAGAAGCAGAAGGAGAAATTGAAGCAGAAGCAGAAGGAGAAGCAGAAGCAGAAGAAGAAGCAGAAGAAGGAGAAGGACAAGGAGAAGGAGAAAGAGAAGCAGAAAGAGAAGAAGAACGAGAAGCAGGAGAAGCAGAAGCTGGAGAAGCCGAAGCAGAAGAAACAGAAGAAGGGGAAGAAGCAGAAGCAGAAGGAGAAGCAGAAACAGAAGGAAAAGCAGAAAGAGAAGCAGGAGAAACAGAAGAAGCAGCAGCAGAAGAAGCAGAAGCAGAAGAAGCCGAAAAAGCAAAAGCAGAACCTGAAGCAGAAGGAGAAGCAGGAGAAGCAGAAGAAGCAGAATCTGGAGAAGCAGAAGGAGAAGCAGAAGCAGAAAGAGAAGCAAAAGCAGAAGGAGAAGCAGAAGAAACAGGAGAAGCAGAGGTAGTATCAGAAGAAGCAGAAGATTCAGAAGCAGAAGGAGAAGCAGAAGGAAAAGCAGAAGATCTAGAAGGAGAAGGAGACGGAGAAACAGGAGTAGAAGCAGAAAGAGAAGCAGAAGAAGGAGCAGTAGAAGGAAAAGCGGCAGGAGAAAAAGAAAGAGCAGCAGAAGGAGAAGCAGGAAATGCAGAAACAGGAGAAGAATAAGCAGAAGGAACAGGAGAAGGACAAGAAGCAGAAGCAGAAGGAGAAGCAGAAAGAGAAGGAGGGGAAGCAGAAGAAGCAGAAGCAGGAGAAGCAGAAGCATAAGAATCCGAAGAAGCAGAAGCAGAACCTGAAGCAGAAGGAGAAGCAGGAGAAGCAGAAGAAGCAGAATCTGGAGAAGCAGAATGAGAAGCAGAAGGAGAAAGAGAATCAAAAGCAGAAGGAGAAGCAGAAGAAACAGAAGAAGTAGAAGCAGTAGCAGTTGTAGCAGAAGCAGTAGGAAAAGCAGAAGGAAAAGCAGAAAAACAAGAAGGAGAAGGAGAAACAGAAGGAGAAGCAGAAGGAGAAGCAGAAAGAGAAGCAGGTAAAGCAGAAGAAGAAGCAGAAGGAGAATCAGAAGGAGAAGCAGAAGAAGGAGAAGGAGAAGCAGAAGCAGAAGAAGATGCAGAAGGAGAAGCAGAAGAAGCAGAAACAGAAGGAGAAGCAGGAAAAGCAGAAGAAGCAGAAGCAAAAGGTGAAGCAAAAGAAGGAGAAGGAGAAGCAGAGGCAGAAGAAGAAGCATAAGGACAAGCACAAGCAGAAGGAGATGCAGAAGGAGAAGCAGGAGAAGCAGAAGAAGCAGAAGCTGAAAGAGAAGCAGAAGTAGGAGAAGGAGAAGGAGTCGAAGCAGAAGCAGAAGGAGTAGCAGAAGCAGAATGAGAAGCAGAAAGAGAAGCAGGAGAAGGACAAGAAGCAGAAGCAGGAGAAGCCGAAAGAGAAGAAGCAGAAACAGAAGCAGAAGGAGAAACAGAAGCAGAACGAGAAGCAGCAGAAGAAGTAGAACCAGAAATCCAGGCACGAGAAATAGAAGAAGCAGAAGGAGAAGCAAAAAGAGAAGCAGAAGGAGAAGTAGAAAAAGCAGCAGAAGAAGCAGAAAAACAAGCAGGAGAAGCAGAAGCAGAAAGAGAAGTAGAAGCAGAAGAAGCAGAAGCAGAAGAAGAAGCAGTAGAAGCAGAAGAAGCAGAAGCAGGAGAAGCAGAAGCAGAAGAAAAAGAAGAAGCATAAGAAGCAGAAGCAGAGGGAGACACAGAAGAAGGAGAAGGAGCAGCAGAAGGTGAAGCAGAAGGGGATGCAGAAACAGAAAGAGAAGCAGAAACAGAAGGAGAAGAAGAAGGAGAAGTTGGAGAATCAGAAGAAGCAGAAGAAGAAGCAGAAAGAGAAGCAGAAGAAGGAGAAGGAGAAGCAGAAGGAGAAGGACAAGCAGGAGAAGCAGAAGAAGCAGAAGCGGGAGAAGCAGAAGAAGAAGAAGAAGAAGAAACAGAAGAAGGAGAAGGAGCAGAAGGAGAAGCAGAAGCAGAAGGAGAAGCAGAAAGAGAAGCAGAAGAAGCAGTAGCAGGAGAAGCAGAAGCAGAAGAAACAGAAGAAGCCCAAGAACCAGAAGGAGAACCTGAAGCAGAAGGAGAAGCAGAAGCAGCAGAAGCTGGAAAAGCAGAAGCAGAAGAAACAGAACAAGCAGAAGAAGCAGAAGCAGAACGAGAAGCAGAAGAAGAAGGAGAAAGAGAAGGATTAGGAGTAGGAGGAGCAGAAGCAGAATAAGAAGCAGAAAGAGAAGCAGAAGGAGAAGCAGAAGGAGAAACAGAAGAAGCAGAAGCAGGAGAAGCAGAAGCAGAAGAAGAATGAGAAGCACAAGAAGGAGACATTGAAGGAGAAGGAGAATGAGATGGAGAAGCAGAAGGAGAAGTAGGAGAATCAGAAGAAGAAGAAGCAGGAGAAGCAGAAGCAGAAGAAACAGACTAAGGAGAAGAGCAGAAGCAGAAGGAGAAGCAGAAGCAGAAGGAGAAGCAGAAGAAGCAGAAG
>NW_012300232.1:0-3572 GCF_000151885.1 Dipodomys ordii | reverse complement strand
GAAAGAGTAGCAGAAACACGAAGGAGAACAAAATTGTAGAAGCAGGAAAATCAGAAGAAGCAGAAAGAGAAGGAGAAGAAGGAGAAGCAGAAGTAGAATCCGAAGAAACAGAAGAAGAAGAAGAAGAAGAAGAAGAAGAAGAAGAAGAAGAAGAAGAAGAAGATGAAGAAGAAGAAGAAGAAGAAGAAGAAGAAGAAGAAGAAGAAGATGAAGAAACAGAAGAAAAAGAAACAGAAGAAGGAGAAGAGTTTAAGCAGAAGCAGAAGGAAAAGCAGAAGCAGATGGAGAAGTTGGAAGAGAAGCAGGAGAAGCTGAAGAAGCAGGAGAATCAGAAGCAGAAGAAACAGGAGAAGCCGAAGAAGCAGAAGCAGAATCTGAAGCAGAAGGAGAAACAGAAGAAGCACAATATGAAGCAGAAGCAGAAGAAACAGGAAGAGTAGAATAAGCAGAAGCAGAAGCACCAGGAGAAGCAGAAGAAGAAGAAGGAGAAGGCGAAAGAGAAGGATTAGGAGGAGGAGAAGCAAAAGGATAAGCAGAAGCAGAAAGAGACGCAGAAGGAGAAGCAGCACGAGAAGTAGGAGTAGCAGGAGAAGAAGAAGCAGGAGAAGCAGAAGAAACAGAAGGCGCAGAAGCAGAAGGAGAAGCAGAAGCAGAAGAAGAAGCAGAAGAAGGAGAAGGACAAAGAGAAGGAGAAAGAGAAGCAGAAAGAGAAGCAGAACGAGAAGCAGGAGAAGCAGAAGCTGGAGAAGCCGAAGCAGAAGAAACAGAAGAAGGGGAAGAAGCAGAAGCAGAAGGAGAAGCAGAAACAGAAGGAAAAGCAGAAAGAGAAGCAGGAGAAGCAGAAGAAACAGCAGCAGGAGAAGCAGAAGCAGAAGAAGCCGAAAAAGCGAAAGCAGAACCTGAAGCAGAAGGAAAAGCAGGAGAAGCAGAAGAAGCAGAATCTGGAGAAGCAGAAGGAGAAGCAGAAGCAGAAAGAGAAGCAAAAGCAGAAGGAGAAGCAGAAGAAACAGAAGAAGCAGAGGCAGTATCAGAAGAAGCAGAATATTCAGAAGCACAAGGAGAAGCAGAAGGAAAAGCAGAAGAACTAGAAGGAGAAGTAGAAGGAGAAACAGGAGTAGAAGCAGAAAGAGAAGCAGAAGAAGGAGCAGTAGAAGGAAAAGCGGCAGGAGAAACAGAAAGAGCAGCAGAAGGAGAAGCAGGAAATGCAGAAACAGGAGAAGAACAAGCAGAAGAAACAGGAGAAGGACAAGAAGCAGAAGCAGAAGGAGAAGCAGAAAGAGAAGGAAGGGAAGCAGAAGAAGCAGAAGCAAGAGAAGCAGAAGCATAAGAATCCGAAGAAGCAGAAGCAGAACTTGAAGCAGAAGGAGAAGCAGGAGAAGCAGAAGAAGCAGAATCTTCAGAAGCAGCATGAGAAGCAGAAGGAGAAGCAGAAGCAGAAAGAGAATCAAAAGCAGAAGGAGAAGCAGAAGAAACAGAAGAAGTAGAAGCAGTAGCAGTTGTAGCAGAAGCAGTAGGAAAAGCAGAAGGAAAAGCAGATGAACAAGAAGGAGAAGGAGAAACAAAAGGAGAAGCAGAAGGAGAAGCCAAAATAGAAGCAGGTAAAGCAGAAGAAGAAGAAGCAGAAGGAGAAGCAGAAGAAGGAGAAGGAGAAGCAGAAGCAGAAGAAGATGCAGAAGGAGAAGCAGAAGAAGCAGAAGCAGAAGGAGAAGCAGGAAAAGCAGAAGAAGCAGAAGCAAAAGGTGAAGCAAAAGAAGGAGAAGGAGAAGCAGAGGCAGAAGAAGAAGCATAAGGACAAGCACAAGCAGAAGGAGATGCAGAAGGAGAAGCAGGAGAAGCAGAAGAAGCAGAAGCTGAAAGAGAAGCAGAAGTAGGAGAAGTAGAAGGAGGAGAAGCAGAAGCAGAAGGAGAAGCAGAAGCAGAAGGAGAAGCAGAAGCAGAATGAGAAGCAGAAAGAGAAGCAGGAGGAGGACAAGAAGCAGAAGAAGGAGAAGCCGAAAGAGAAGAAGCAGAAACAGAAGCAGAAGGAGAAGCAGAAGGAGAAGCAGCAGAAGAAGTAGAACAAGAAATTCAGGCAAGAGAAACAGAAGAAGCAGAAGCAGAAGGAGAAGCAAAAAGAGAACCAGAAGGAGAATTAGAAAAATCAGCAGAAGAAGCAGAAAAACAAGCAGGAGAAGCAGAAGCAGAAAGAGAAGTAGAAGCAGAAGAAGCAGAAGAAGAAGCAGTAGAAGCATAAGAAGCAGAAGCAGGAGAAGGAGAACCAGAAGAAAAAGAAGACGCATAAGAAGCAGAAGCAGAAAGAGAAGCAGAAATAGAAGGAGAAGAAGAAGGAGAAGTTGGAGAATCAGAAGAAGCAGAAGCAGAAAGAGAAGCAGAAGAAGGAGAAGGAGAAGCAGAAGGAGAAGGACAAGCAGGAGAAGCAGAAGAAGCAGAAGCGGGAGAAGCAGAAGAAGAAGAAGAAACAGAAGAAGGAGAAGGAGCAGAAGGAGAAGCAGAAGGAGAAGCAGAAAGAGAAGCAGAAGAAGCAGAAGAAGCAGTAGCAGGTGAAGCAGAAGCAGAAGAAACAGAAGAAGCCGAAGAATCAGAAGACGCAGAGGCAGAAGGAGAAGCAGAAGCAGCAGAAGCTGGAAAAGCAGAAGCAGAAGAAACCGAACAAGCAGAAGAAGCAGAAGCAGAACGAGAAGCAGAAGAAGAGGGAGAAAGAGAAGGATTAGGAGTAGGAGGAGCAGAAGCAGAATAAGAAGCAGAAAGAGAAGCAGAAGGAGAAGCAGAAGGGGAAACAAAAGAAGCAGAAGCAGGAGAAGCAGAAGCAGAAGCAGAATGAGAAGCACAAGAAGGAGAAATTGAAGGAGAAGGAGAAGGAGACGGAGAAGCAGAAGGCGAAGTAGGAGAAGCAGAAGAAGAAGAAGCAGGAGAAGCAGAAACAGAAGAAACAGAAGGAGAAGAGCAGAAGCAGAAGGAGAAGCAGAAGGAGAAACAGAAGAAGCAGAAGCTGAAGCAGAAGAAGAAGAAACAGAAAAAGCAGAAGAAGCAGAAGAAGAAGCAGCAGGAGAAGCAGAAGAAGAAGAAGGAGAAGGAGAAAGAGAAGGATTAGGAGTAGGAGAAACAAAAGGATAAGCAGAAGCAGAAAGAGAAGGAGAAGGAGAAGCAGGAGAAGCAGAAGGAGCAGAAGCAGGAGAAGCGAAGCAGAATGAAAAGCAGAAGAAGGAGAAATTGAAACAGAAGAAGATGCAGAAGGAGAAGCAGAAGCAGAAGCAGAAGTAGAACAGAAGAAGGAGAAGCAGAAGGAGAAGCATAAAGAGAAACAGAAGGAGAAGCAGGAGAACAGAAGCAGGAGAAGCAGAATCAAAAGAAATAGAAGAAGGATAAAAAGCAGAAGCAGAAAGAGAAGCAGAAACAGAAGGAGAAGCAGAAACAGAAGCAGAAGAAGCTGAAGAAGCAGAAGCAGAACCTGAAGGAGAAGGAGAAGCAGGAGAAGCAGGAGAAGCAGAAGAAGCAGAATCTGGAGAAGAAGGAGAACCAGAAGGAGAAGCAGAAGCAGAAAGAGAAGCAAAAGCAGAAGGAGAAGCAGAAAG
>NW_012300231.1:0-3572 GCF_000151885.1 Dipodomys ordii | reverse complement strand
TAAGAAGCAGAAGCAGAAGCAGAGGGAGAAACAGAAGAAGGAGAAGGAGCAGCAGAAGGTGAAGCAGAAGGAGACGGAGAAGCAGAAACAGAAGCAGAAACAGAAGGAGAAGAAAAGGATTAGTTGGAGAATCAGAAGAAGCAGAAGCAGAAAGAGAAGCAGATGAAGAAGAAGGAGAAGCAGAAGCAGAGGAAAGGAAGGAGAAGCAGAAGAAGCAGAAGCGGGAGAAGCAGAAGAAGAAGAAACAGAAGAAGGAGAAGGAGCAGAAGGAGAAGCAGAAAGAGAATCAGAAGAAGCAGAAGCAGAAAGAGAAGCAGAAGAAGGAAAAGGAGAAGCAGAAGCAGAAGGACAAGCAGGAGAAGCAGAAGAAGCAGAAGCGGGAGAAGCAGAAGAAGAAGAAGAAGAAGAAGAAACAGAAGAAGGAGAATGAGCAGAAGGAGAAGCAGAAGCAGAAGGAGAAGCAGAAAGAGAAGGAGGGGAAGCAGAAGAAGCAGAAGCAGGAAAAGCAGAAGCATAAGAATCCGAAGAAGCAGAAGCAGAAACTGAAGCAGAAGGAGAAGCAGGAAAAGCAGAATCTGGAGAAGCAGAATGACAAGCTGAAGGAGAAGCAGAAGCAGAAAGAGAATCAAAAGCAGAAGGAGAAGCAGAAGAAACAGAAGAAGCCGAAGCAGTAGCAGTTGCAGCAGAAGCACAAAGAGAAGCAGAAGGAAAAGCAGAAGCACCAGAAGGAGAAGGAGAAACAGAAGCAGAAGCAGAAGGAGAATCAGAAGGAGAAGCAGTGGAAGCAGAAGGAGAAGCAGAAGGAGAAGCAGAAGCAGAAGAAGATGCAGAAGGATAATCAGGAGAAGCAGAAGAAGCAGAAGTTGAAGGAGAAGTAGAAGTAGTAGAAGGAGAAAGAAGAGCAGCAGAAGTAATATGAGAAGCAGAAGGAGAAGCAGAAGCAGAATGAGAAGCAGAATGAGAAGCAGAAGAAACAGAAGATGCAGGAATAACAGAAGCAGAAGAAAGAGAAGAAGAAGAAGAAGAAGAAGAAGAAGAAGAAGAAGAAGAAGAAGAAGAAGAAGAAGAAGAAGAAGAAGAAGAAGAAGAAGAAGAAGAAGAAGAAGAAGCAGGAGAAGCAGAAGAAAAAGAATAAGCATAAGAAGCAGAATCAGAGGGAGTAGGAGAAGACGGAGAACTAGCAGCAAAAGGAGAAGCAGAAGGAGAAGAAGATGCAGAAGGAGAAGCAGGAGAAGCAGAAGCAGAAGGAGAAGCAGAAGTAGGAGAAGGAGAAGGAGAAGGAAGGGCAGCAGAAGCAATAGGAGAAGCAGAAGGAGAAGCAGAAGCAGAATGAGAAGCAGAAAGAGAAGCAGTAGAAGCAGAAGAAGCAGGAAAAGCAGAAGCAGACGAAAGAGAAGAAGAAGAAGAAGAAGAAGAAGAAGAAGAAGAAGAAGAAGAAGAAGAAGAAGAAGAAGAAGAAGACAAAGAAGAAGAAGAAGAAGCAGCAGCATAAGGAGAAGCGTAAGGAGAAGCAGTAGAAGCAGAAGAAGCAGAAGCAGGAGAAGCAGAAGCAGAAGAAAAAGAATAAGCAACAGAAGCAGAAGTAGAAGCACTGGGAGAAGCAGAAGAATGAGAAGGAGCAGCAGAAGGAGAAGCAGAAGCAGAATGAGAAACAGAAACAGAAGGAGAACAAGAAGGAGAAGCAGGAGAATCAGAAGAAGCAGAAGTAGAAGCAGAAAGAGGAGAAGAAGGAGAAGCAGAAGTAGAATCAGAAGAAACAGAAGAAGGAGAAGCAGAAGAAACAGAAGCAAAAGAAACAGAAGAAGGAGAAGAGCAGAAGCAGAAGCAGAAGGAGAAAGAGAAGCAGGAGAAATAGAAGAAGCAGAAGCAGAAGAAACAGGAGAAGCCGAAGAAGCAGAAGCAGAATCTGAAGCAGGAGAAACAGAAGAAGCACAATCTGAAGCAGAAGCAGAAGAAACAGAAATAGTACAATAAGCAGAAGCAGAAGCAGCAGGAAAAGCAGAAGAAGAAGAAGGAGAAGTCGAAATAGAAGGATTAGGAGTAGGAGAAGCAAAAGGATAAGCAGAAGCAGAAAGAGACGCAGAAGGAGAAGCAGCACGAGAAGTAGGATAAGCAGGAGAAGCAGAAGAAGCAGAATCTGGAGAAGAAGAAGGAGAACCAGAAGGAGAAGCAGAAGCAGAAAGAGAAGCAAAAGCAGAAGTATAAGCAGAAGGAGAAGCAGAAGAAACAGAAGAAGCAGAGGCAGTAGCAGAAGATGCAGAAGCAGAAGGAGAAGCACAAGGAAAAACAGAAGAACGGGAAGGAGAAGGAGAAACAGAAGGAGAAGCAGAAAGAGAAGCAGAAGAAGGAGCAGGAGACGGAAAAGCAGCAGGAGAAGCAGAAAGAGCAGCAGAAGGAGAAGCAGGAGATACAGAAACAGGAGAAGCAGAAGTAGAAGAATCAGGAGAAGGACAAGAAGCAGAAGCAGAAGGAGAAGCAGAAACAGAAGGAGAAGCAGAAAGAGAAGGAGGGGAAGCAGAAGAAGCAGAAGCAGGAGAAGCAGAAGCATAAGAATCTGAAGAAGCAGAAGCAGAACCTGAAGCAGAAGGAGAAGCAGGAGAAGCAGAAGAAGCAGAATCTGGAGAATCAGAATGACAAGCTGAATGAGAAGCAGAAGCAGAAAGAGAATCAAAAGCAGAAGGAGAAGCAGAAGAATCAGAAGAAGTAGAAGCAGTAGCAGTTGTAGCAGAAGCAGAAGGAGAAGCCGAAAGAAACGCAGAAGAACAAGAAGGAGAAGGAGAAACAGAAGGAGAAGCAGAAGGAGAAGCAGAAAGAGAAGCAGGTAAAGCAGAAGAAGAAGAAGCAGAAGGAGAATCAGAAGGAGAAGCAGAAGCAGAAGCAGAAGAAGATGCAGAAGGAGAAGCAGGAGAAACAGAAGCAGAAGGAGAAGCAGGAAAAGCAGAAGAAGCAGAAGCAAAAGGAGAAGCAAAAGAAGGAGAAGCAGAAGCAGAAGAAGAAGCATAAGGACAAGCACAAGCAGAAGGAGATGCAGAAGGAGAAGCAGGAGAAGCAGAAGAAGCAGAAGATGAAGGAGCAGCAGAAGTAGGAGAAGGAGAAGGAGGAGAAGCAGAAGCAGAAGGAGAAGCAGAAGCGGAATGAGAAGCAGAAAGAGAAGCAGGAGAAGCACAAGAAGCAGAAGCAGGAAAAGCCGAAAGACAAGAAGCAGAAACAGAAGCATAAGTAGAAGGAGAAGCAGCAGAAGAAGTAGAACCAGAAATTCAGGCAGGAGAAAAGGAAGAAGCAGAAGCAGAAAGAGAATCAAAAAGAGAAGCAGAAGGAGAAGTAGAAGAAGCAGCAGAAGGAGAAGCAGCAGAAGAAGCAGAAAAACAAGCAGGAGAAGCAGAAGCAGAAAGAGAAGTAGAAGCAGAAGAAGCAGAAGAAGCAGAAGCAGAAGAAGAAGCAGTAGAATCATAAGAAGCAGAAGCTGGAGAAGCAGAAGCAGAAGAACAAGAAGAAGCATAAGAAGCAGAAGCAGAAGCAAAGGGAGAAACAGAAGGAGGAGAAGGAGCAGCAGAAGGTGAAGCAGAAGGAGA
>NW_012300230.1:0-3573 GCF_000151885.1 Dipodomys ordii | reverse complement strand
AGCTGGGACACTGCAGGGAACACAGCGGACACAGCGGGGACACAGCGGGACACAGAGGGGGACACAGCGGGACACAGTGGGAAACAGTGGGGGACACAGCGGGCACACAGCGGGGGACACAGCGGGCACACAGCGGGGGACACAGCGGGACATAGTGGGACACAGCGGGACACAGCGGGAACACTGCAGGAGACACAGCGCGACACAGCGGGGGACACAGAGGGCACAAAGCAGGGGACACAGCATGGGACACAGCGGGACACAGCGGCACACAGCGGGATACAGCCGGGGACACAGCGGACACACAGCGGGGGACACAGTAGACATGTTGGGGACACAGTTGGACACTGCGGGACACAGCGGGACACAGCGGGGATACAGCGGGGGCACAGCATGGGATACAGCGGCACACAGAGGGGACACAGCAGGGACACTGCGGGGTAACAGCAGGGGACACAGCGGGTCACAGAGGGGACAAAGCGGGACACAGCAGGTGAAACAGCGGAACACAGTGGGACAGAGTGCGGACACAGCAGTGGACACAGCGGGACACACCGGGAACCAGCGGGACACAGCAGGACATAGCGGGAGACACAGCGGGGGACAGCGGGGATACACCGGGGGACTGCGGGGCCACAGCGGGACACAGCGGGGGACAGCAGGGAAACAGCGGGGACACAGTGGGGACACAGCGGGGGACGCAGCGTCGACAAAGCGGGGACACAGCGGGACTCATCGGGGGACACAGCGGGACACAGCGGGACACAGCGGGACACAGCGGGACACAGCTGGACACAGCGGGGACACAGCAGGGACAAAGCAGGGGACAAAGCGGAACACAGCGGGACACAGTGGGGGACACAGCGGGACACAGCGGGAAACACAGCGGGGGACACAGCGGGACACAGAGGGGAACACAGCGAGGACACAGTGTGACAAAGCATCCGTACAGCGGGGACACTGCAGGACACAGTGGGTACACAGCTGGGGACACAAAGGGACACATCGGGACACAGAGGGACACAGCAGGGACACAGTGGGGACTCACAGGGGGACACAGCGGGGGACAAAGTGGGACACCACGGGACACAGCGGGACACAGCGGGGACATTGCGGGAACGTGGCAGGACATAGCAGGGTACACAGCGGGACACAGTGGGACACAGCGGGGGACAAAGTGGGAACACAGCGGGACACAGCGCGGGACAGATCGAAGACACAGCGGGACACAGCGGGACACAGCGAGGGACAAGGCAGGAGACAGCTGGGGACACAGCGAGGACAAATCGGGACACAACGGGAAACAGCGTCGATACAGCGGTGACACAGTGGGACACAGTGGGTTACACAGCTGGGGACACAAAGAGACACATCGGGGGACACAGCGGGACACAGCGGGGAACACAGCGGGAGACACAGCGAGGACACAGCGGGACCCAGCGGGACACAGCGTCGATACAGCGGGGACACAGCGGGACACAGCAGGACACAGCAGGGGAAACAGCGGGACACAGCGGGGGACACAGCGGGGGACACAGCAAGGACACAGCGGGACAATGCGGAGGAAACAGCGGGACACAACAGGGACACAGCAGTGGACACAGCGGGATACAGCGAGGACACAGCGGGACACAGCGTGGGACACAGCGGGGGACACAGCAGGACACAGCCAGACACAGCGGGGGACACAGGTGGGACACAGCGGGACACAACGGGGACACAGGGGGACTCAGCGTGGGACAAAGCAGTACACAGAGGGACACAGCGGGACACAGCGGGACACAGCGGGGGACACAGCGGGACAGAGAGGGGGACACAGAAGGGTACACAGTGGGACACAGCGGGGAACACAGCAGGACACAGCGGGACACAGCGGAACACAGCGGGACACAGCAGGGACACAGCAGTAGACAAAGCGGGCACAGCGGGGGACACAGCGGGACCCAGCGGGGACCCAGCGGGACTCAGCGTGGGACACAGCAGTACACAGCGGAACACAGCGGGGGACACAGCTGGACACACAGGGGGACACAGAGTGTTACACAGCGGGACACAACGGGGAACACAGCGAGGACACAGCGGGACCCAGCGCGACACAGCGTCGGTACAGCGGGGACACAGCAGGACACAGCGGGTACACAGCTGGGGACACAAAGGGACACAGCAGGGGACACAGCGAGGACACAGCGGAACACAGCGTGGAACACAGCGAGGACACAGGGGGACACAGCAGGGACATAGCAGGGACACAGCGGGGGACACAGCGGGACACAACAGGACACAGCGGGGGACACAGCAGGACACAGCGGGGGACACAGCGAGGGACAGAGCGGGACACAACTGGGAACACAGCGAGGACACAGCGGGACACAGCGGGACACAGCATCGATACAGTGGGGACACAGCGTTACACAGCGGGTTACACAGCTGAAGACACAATGGGAAACAGTGAGGGACACAGCGGGACACAGTGGGAAACAGCGTGGGCAAAGTGTGAGACACAGCGGGGGACAGAGCGGGAGACAGAGGGGGACACAGCGAGGACACAGCGGGACACAGCGGGGACACAGCAGTAGACACAGCGGGACACAGCGGGGGACACAGGGAGGACACAGCGGGACACAGCAGGGACACAGGGGGGACTCACCGGGGGACACAGCGGGGGACAAAGCAGGACACCACGGGACACAGCAGGACACAGCTGGGGACACAGCGGGACACAGCGGGGGACACAGCGGAACACAGTGCGGGACAGAGCGTCGAACACAATGAGACACAGCACGGACCAAGTTGGACACAGCGGGGTACACAGCGGGACACAGCGGGGATAAAGCGGGTACACAGCGGGACACAACGGGTCCCAGCAGGGACACAGCTGGACACAGCGGGACACAGGGGGGACACAGCGGGACACATTGGGGGACACAGCGAGGACAAAGCGGGACACAGCAGGGGACAAAGCGAGGACAAAGCAGGATATAGCGGGGAAACAGCGGGACCCAAGGGGGACACAGCAGTGTACACAGCGGGACACAGCAGGGGACACAGCGGGACACAGCGGGTGACACAGCGGGGGACACAGCCAGACACAGCCAGACACAGCAGGGGACACAGGTGGGACACAGCAGGGACACAGCGTGACTCAGCGGGGGACACAACAGTACACAGCGGGACACAGCGGGATACAGCGGGATACAGCGGGGGACACAGCGGAACACAGAGTGAGACACAGAGGGGTACACAGTGGGACACAGCTGGGAACACAGCGAGGACACAGCGGGACTCAGCGGGACACAGCGTCGATACAGCGGGGACACAGTGGGACACAGCAGGGTACACAGCTGGGGACACAACGGGACACAGCAAGGGACACAGCGAGGACACAGCGGAACACAGCGTGGGACACAGCGAGGACACAGCGGGACAAAGCGGGACACAGCGGGGACACAGCAGGTACACAGCAAGGACAGAGCAGACACAGGGGGACACAGCGGGGGAAAGAGCGGGACACAACTGGGAACACAGCGAGGACACAGCAGACACAGCGGGACACAGCATCGATACAGCGGGGAA
>NW_012300229.1:0-3573 GCF_000151885.1 Dipodomys ordii | reverse complement strand
TTCTGCTTCTGCTTCTTTGGCTTCTTCTCCTTCTATTTCTGCTTCTCCTTCTGTTTCTACTTCTCTTTCTGCTTCTTCTTCTTCTCCTTCTTCTGCTTCTGCTTCTCCTGCTTCTGCTTCTCCTGCTTCTCCTTCTGTTTCTCTTTATGATTATCCTTCTGCTTCTCCTTCTCCTTCTCCTTCTTCTGCTTCTCCTTCTGCTTCTGCTTCTTATTCTGCATCTTCTTCTGTTTCAATTTCTCCTTCTTCTGCTTTTCATTCTGCTTCTGCTTCTCCTGCTTATGCTTCTTCTGCTTCTCCTTCTCATTCTCCTTCTCTTTCTGCTTCTGCTTATCCTTCTGTTTCTCCTATTCCTAATACTTCTCGTTCTCCTTCTCCTTCTTCTTCTTCTGCTTCTCCTGCTTCTTCTTCTTCTGCTTCTTCTGCTTTTTCTGTTTCTTCTTCTTCTGCTTCAGCTTCTGCTTCTTCTGCTTCTCCTTCTCCTTCTGCTTCTGCTCTTCTCCTTCTTCTGTTTCTTCTGCTTCTGCTTCTCCTGCTTCTTCTTCTTCTGCTTCTCCTACTTCTCTTTCTGCTTCTCCGTCTCATTCTCCTTCTCCTTCAATTTCTCCTTCTTGCGCTTCTCATTCTGCTTCTGCTTCTTCTTCTCCTGTTTCTGCTTCTTCTGTTTCTCCTTCTGCTTCTCTTTCTGCTTCTAATTATGCTTCTGCTCCTCCTACTCCTACTCCTTCTCTTTCTCCTTCTTCTTCTTCTGCTTCTCGTTCTGCTTCTGCTACTGCTTCTTCTGCTTGTTCTATTTCTTCTGCTTTTCCAGCTTCTGCTGCTTCTGCTTCCCCTTCTGCTTCAGGTTCTCCTTCTGCTTCTTGGGCTTCTTCTGTTTCTTCTCCTTCTGCTTCTCCTGCTACTGCTTCTTCTGCTTCTCTTTCTGCTTCTCCTTCTCCTTCTGCTTCTCCTTCCGCTCCTTCTCCTTCTTCTGTTTCTTCTTCTGCTGCTGCTTCTGCCGCTTCTGCTTCTTCTGCTTCTCCTGCTTGTCCTTCTACTTCTGCTTCTCCTTCTCCTTCTTCTGCTTCTCTTTCTGCTTCTGCTTCTGCTGCTTCTGATTCTCCAACTTCTCCTCCTCCTTCTCCTTCTGTTTCTGCTTCTCTTTCTCCTTTCTGCATCTCCTTCTGCTTCACCTTCTGCTGCTCTTCTCCTTCTTCTGTTTCTCCCCTCTGCTCTGCTCTTATGCTTCATCTTTTTCATCTGGTTCGGCTTCTCCTGCTTCTGCTTCTTATGCTTCTACTGCTTCTTCTTCTCTTCTGCTTCTTCTGCTTCTACTTCTCTTCCTGCTTCTGCTTCTCCTGCTTGTTTTTCTGCTTCTTCTGCTGTTTTTTCTACTTCCTCTTCTGCTTCTCTTTTGGCTTCTCCTTCTGCTTCTGCTTCTTCTGTTTCTGCTGCCTAAATTTCTGGTTCTACTTCTTCTGCTGCTTCTCCTTCTGCTTCTGCTTCTCCTTCTGCTTCTGTTTCTGCTTCTTCTCTTTCGGCTTCTCCTGCTTCTGCTTCTTGTCCTCCTCCTGCTTCTCTTTCTGTTTCTCATTCTGCTTCTGCTTCTCCTTCTGCTTCTGCTTCTCCTCCTTCTCCTTCTCCTACTTCTGCTTCTCCTTCAGCTTCTGCTTCTTCTGCTTCTCCTGCTTCTCCTTCTGCATCTCCTTCTGCTTGTGCTTGTCCTTATCCTTCTTCTTCTGCCTCTGCTTCTCCTTCTCCTTCTTTTGCTTCTCCTTTTGCTTCTGCTTCTTCTGCTTTTCCTGCTTCTCCTTCTGCTTCTGCTTCTTCTGTTTCTCCTTCTGCATCTTCTTCTGCTTCTGCTTCTCCTTCTCCTTCTTCTGCTTCTCCTTCTTATTCTCCTTCTGCTTCTTCTTCTTCTGCTTTACCTGCTTCTCTTTCGGCTTCTCCTTCTGCTTCTCCTTCTGTTTCTCCTTCTCCTTCTTGTTCATCTGCTTTTACTTCTGCTTTTCCTACTCCTTCTGCTACAACTGCTACTGCTTCTACTTCTTCTGTTTCTTCTGCTTCTCCTTCTGCTTTTGATTCTCTTTCTGCTTCTGCTTCTCCTTCTGCTTCTCATTCTGCTTCTAAAGATTCTGCTTCTTCTGCTTCTCCTGCTTCTCCTTCTGCTTCAGGTTCTGCTTCTGCTTCTTCGGATTCTTATGCTTCTGCTTCTCCTGCTTCTTCTTCTTCTGCTTCCCCTCCTTCTCTTTCTGCTTCTCCTTCTGCTTCTGCTTCTTGACCTTCTCCTGTTTCTTCTGCTTGTTCTTCTTCTGTTTCTGCATTTCCTGCTTCTCCTTCTGCTGCTCTTTCTGTTTCTCCTGCCGCTTTTCCTTCTACTGCTCCTTCTTCTGCTTCTCTTTCTGCTTCTACTCCTGTTTCTCCTTCTCCTTCTCCTTCTAGTTCTGCTTTTCCTTCTGCTTCTCCTTCTGCTTCTGAATCTTCTGCTTCTTCTGATACTGCCTCTGCTTCTTCTGTTTCTTCTGCTTCTCCTTCTGCTTTTGCTTCTCTTTCTGCTTCTGCTTCTCCTTCTGCTTCTCCAGATTCTGCTTCTTCTGCTTCTCCGGCTTCTCCTTCTGCTTCAGGTTCTGCTTTTGCTTTTTCGGCTTCTTCTGCTTCTGCTTCTCCTGCTGCTGCTTCTTCTGCTTCTCCTGCTTCTCTTTCTGCTTTTCCTTCTGTTTCTGCTTCTCCTTCTGCTTCTTCCCCTTCTTCTGTTTCTTCTGCTTCGGCTTCTCCAGCTTCTGCTTCTCCTGCTTCTCGTTCTGCTTCTCTTTCTGCTTCTCTTTCTCCTTCTCCTTGTCCTTCTCCTTCTTCTGCTTCTTCTTCTGCTTCTCCTTCTGCTTCTGCTTCTGCTTCAATTTCTCCTTCTGCTTCTCATTCTGCTTCTGCGCCTTCTGTTTCTTCTGCTTCTCCTGCTTCTTCTTCTCCTGCTACTCCTACTTCTCGTGCTGCTTCTCCTTCTGCGTCTCTTTCTGGTTCTGCTTATCCTTTTGCTTCTCCTACTCCTATTCCTTCTCTTTCGCCTTCTCCTTCTTCTTCTTCTGCTTCTCCTGGTGCTTCTGCTTCTGCTTATTCTACTATTTCTGTTTCTTCTGCTTCTGCTTCAGATTGTGCTTCTTCTGTTTCTCCTTCTGCTTCAGATTCTGCTTCTGCTTCTTCGGCTTCTCCTGTTTCTTCTGCTTCTTCTTCTCCTGCATCTTCAGCTTCTCCTGCTTCTCTTTCTGCTTCTCCTTCTGCTTCTTCTTTTCCTTCTGCTTCTGCTCTTCTCCATCTTCTGTTTCTTTTGCTTCTTTTTCTTCTTCTTCTTCTTCTGTTTCTTCTGATTCTACTTCTGCTTCTCCTTCATCTACATCACTTTCTGTTTCTACTTCTGCTTCTTCAGATTCTCCTGCTTCTCCTTTTATTCTCCATCTGTTTCTGCTTCTCTTTATGCTTCTGCTTCTCCTTCTGATGCTCCTTCTCCTTCTTCTGCTTCTACAAATGCTTCAGCTACATATTGCTTAATAAAATTCTTCGGCTTCTCCTGCAACTACTGCATCTCCTAAAGCCTTCTCC
>NW_012300228.1:0-3573 GCF_000151885.1 Dipodomys ordii | reverse complement strand
CAGCGGGACACAGCGGACACAGTGGGGACACTGCGAAAACATAGCGGGACACAGCAGGGTACACAGCAGGACACAGTGGGACATAGCGGGGGACAAAGCGGGGACACAGCGGGACACAGTGGGACACAGCATGGGACAAAGCAGGAGACAGCGGGAGACACAGTGAGGACACAGCAGGACACAGCGGGGACACAGATGGGACTCAGCTGGGGACACAGCGGGGGACAAAGCAGGACACCAGCGGACACAGTGTGACACAGCGGGACACAGCGGGGACATAGCGGGGCACAGCCAGACAAAGCGGGGGACACAGCGGGGGACACAGCGGGGGACAGATAGGGGACACAGGGGGACACAGCGGGGACACTCCTGGACACAGCGAGGTACAGAGCGGAACAAGGCGAGCACACAGCGGGGACAGCAGGACACAGCGGGACACAGCGGGGAGAGAGCGGGACACAGCGGGACACAGCGAGACACAGGAGGGAACACAGCGATGACACAGCGGGACACAGCGGGGGACAGCGGGGGACACAGCGGGGAACCAGCAGTGGACACAACGGGACACAGCGGGGGACACAGCGGGACACAGCGGGGAACACAGCAGGGGACACAGTGGGACACAGCGGACACACAGGGGACACAGGGGGGACACAGCGGGACACAGCGAGGGAAACAGCGAGGACACATTGGGACACAGCGGGGACACAGCGGGTCTCAGCGGGGAACACAGCAGTACACAGCGAGACACAGCGGGACACAGCGGGGGACACAGAGGGGTAAACAGCGGGACAGAGCGGGGAACACAGCGAGGATACAGCAGGGCCAAGCGGGACACAGCGTCGATACAGCGGGGACACAGCGGGACACAGCGGGGTACACAGCTGGGTACACAACGGGACACAGCGGGGGACACAGCGAGGACACAGCAGAACACAGCGTGGGAAACAGCGAGGACACAGCGGGACACAGCGAGACACAGCGGGACACAGTGGGGACACAGCAGTAGACACAGCGGGACAGAGCGAGGACACAGCGGGGACACAGCGGCACCCAGCAGGACACAGCGGGGCACACAGCGGGACACAGCGGGACACAGCTTGGGACACAGCGGGAACACAGCAGGACACAGCCAGGGAAACAACGAGGACACAGAGGGACACAGCGTAGGACAAAGGGGAGATAGCAGGGGACACAGCGAGGACACAGCGGGACACAGTGGCGACACATAGAGGACTCAGCATGGGACACAGTGGGGGACAGAGCGGGACACAGTGGGACCCAGCAGGGAGAAATCATGGGACACAGCGGTGGACAGAGCGGGAGACAGAGGCGGACACAGCGAGGACACAGCGGGACACAGCGGGGACACAGAGGTGGCTCAGGGAGGCCACAGCGGGGGACAAAGCGGGACACCACGGAACACAGCGGGACACAGCGTGAAACAGCGGTGAACCTGCGGGGACACAGTGGGGGACACAGCGGGGCACAGCGGGGACACAGCGGGGACCGAGCGGGACCCAGCAGGACCCAGCGGGACACAGCAGGACACAGCGGGGGACACAGCGGGACACAGCGGGGGACACAGCGGGACACAGCGGGGACACAGAGGGGACTCAGCAGGGGTCATAGCGGGGGACAAATCCGGACACCACAGGACACAGTGGGACACAGCGGGACACAGCGGGACACTGCGGGGACACAGCGGGACAAAGCGGGGGACCCAGCGGGACCCAGCCGGACACAGCAGGACCCAGCGGGGAAACAGCGGGGACACAGTGGGACACAGCGAGGACACAGCGGGACACAGCGGGACACTGCGGGGCACAGCGGAGGACACAGCGGGGGACACAGGGAGGACACAGCGGAACACAGCATGGGACAAAGCGAGGACACAGCGGGAAACAGCGAGACACAGCGGGACCCAGCGGGGACCCAGCAGTGGACACAGCGGGACACAGAGGGGGACAAAGCGGGACACCACGGAACACAGCAGGACACAGCGTGAAACAGCGGTGAACCTGCGGGGACACAGCGGTACACAGCGGGGGACACAGCGGGACACAGCGGGACACAGCGGGGGACACAGCCGGACACAGCAGGGACACAGCGGGGACACAGCGGGACCCAGCAGGACACAGCGGGGGACACAGCGGGACACAGCGGGACACAGCGGGGGACACAGCCGGACCCAGCAGGGACACAGTAGGACACAGCGTGGGACAAAGCGGGAGACAGCGGAGGACACAGCGAGGACACAGCTGGACACAGCGGGGACACAGAGGGGACTCAGCAGGGGACATAGAGGGGAAAAAGCGGGACACCACGGGACACAGTAGGACACAGCGGGACACAGCAGGGACACTGCGGGACACAGCCAGGGGACTCAGCGGTGGACAGCGGGGGACAGAGAAAGGACACAGCGGGACACAGAGGGGACACAGCTGGACACAGAAGGGTACACAGCGTGGCACAGCGGACACACAACGGGGACAGAGCTGGACACAGAGGGACACAGATGGGACAGAGCATGACACAGCGGGACTCAGCGGGACACAGCAGGGGACTTAGCGGGACACAGCGGGGGACACAGGGAGGACACAGCTGGACACTGAATGAGACAGAGCGAGGACACAGCCGGACACAGCGAAACACAGCGTGACACAGTGGGGATACAGCAGGGGACACAGCGGGACACAGCGGGGGACACAGAGGGACAGAGCGGAGTAAACAGCAGGGACAAAGTGGGACACAGCGGGGGACACAGCAAGGACACAGCGGGACACAGCGGTGACACAGCGGGACACAGCTGGGGACACTGCAGGACACAGCGGGACCCAGCGGGGACAAAGCATGAGACACAGCTGTGGACAGAGCAGGAGACAGAGGCGGACACAGCGAGGACACAGCGGGACACAGCGGGGACACAGAGGTGGCTCAGGGGGGGCCACAGCGGGGGACAAATTGGGACACCACGGAACACTGCGGGACACAGCGTGAAACAGCGGTGAACCTGCGGGGACACAGCTGGGGACAGATCGGGATACAGCGGGACACAGCGGGGGACACAGAGGGGTAAACAGCGGGACACAGCGGGGAACACTGCGAGGATACAGCGGGACCAAGCGGGACACAGCGTCGATACAGCGGGGACACAGCGGGACACAGCGGGGTACACAGCTGGGGACACAACGGGACACAGCGGGGGACACAGCGAGGACACAGCAGAACACAGCGTGGGAAACAACGATTACACAGCGGGACACTTCGAGACACAGCGGGACACAGTGGGGACACATCAGTAGACACAGCGGGACACAGCGAGGACACAGCGGGGACACAGCGGGGACACAGCGGCACCCAGCAGGACACAGCGGGGCACACTGAGGGACTCAGCTTGGGACACAGCGGGAACACAGCATGACACAGCCGGGGACACAGTGAGGACACAGCGGGACACAGCGGGACACATCGTGTGACAATGCGGGACATAGCAGGGGACACAGCGAGGACACTTCGGGACATAGTGGCGACAAATAGAGGACTCAGTGTGGGGACACAGTGGGGGACAGA
>NW_012300227.1:0-3573 GCF_000151885.1 Dipodomys ordii | reverse complement strand
CAGAAGGAGAAGCAGAAGAAACAGAAGAAGTAGAAGCAGTAGCAGTTGTAGCAGAAGCAGAACGAGAAGCAGAAGGAAAAGCAGAAGAACAAGAAGGAGAAGGGAAACAGAAGGACAAGCAGTAGGAGAATAAGAAGGAGAAGCAGAAGAAGGAGAAGCAAAAGCAGAAGAAGATGCAGAAGGAGAAGCAGAAGAAGCAGAAGCAGAAGGAGAAGCAGGAAAAGCAGAAGAAGCAGAAGCAAAAGGAGAAGCAAAAGAAGGAGAAGGAGAAGCAGAGGCAGAAGAAGAAGCATAAGGAGAAGCACAAGCAAAAGGAGATGCAGAAGGAGAAGCAGGAGAAGCAGAAGAAGCAGAAGATGAAGGAGAAGCAGAAGTAGGAGAAGGAGAAGGAGGAGAAGCAGAAGCAGAAGGAGAGGCAGAAGCGGAATGAGAACCAGAAAGAGAAGCAGGAGAAGCACAAGAACCAGAAGCAGGAGAAGCCGAAAGAGAAGAAGCAGAAGAAGCAGAAGCAGAAGCAGAAGTAGAAGCAGAAGCAGAAGGAGAAGCAGCAGAAGAAGTAGAACCAGAAATTCAGGCAGGAGAAACAGAAGAAGCAGAAGAAGAAGCAGAAGGAGAAGCAAAAAGAGAAGCAGTAGGAGAAATAGAAGAAGCAGCAGAAGGAGAACCAGCAGAAGAAGCAGAAAAACAAGCAGGAGAAGCAGAAGCACAAAGAGAATTAGAAGCAGAAGAAGCAGAAGCAGAAGAAGAAGCAGTAGAAGCACAAGAAGCAGAATCAGGAGAAGCATAAGCAGAAGATAAAGAAGAAGCATAAGAAGCAGAAGCAGAGGGAGAAACAGAAGAAGGAGAAAGAGCAGGAGAATGTGAAGCAGAAGGAGATGCAGAAGCAGAAAGAGAAGCAGAAACAGAAGGAGAAGAAGAAGGAGAAGTTGGAGAATCAGAACAAGCAGAAGCAGAAGCAGAAAGAGAAGGAGAAGAAGGATAAGGAGAAGCAGAAGGAGAAGGACAAGCAGGAGAAGCAGAAGAAGCAGAAGCGGGAGGAGCAGAAGAAGAAGAAGAAGAAACAGAAGAAAGAGAAGGAGCAGAAGGAGAAGCAGAAGCTGAAGGAGAAACAAAAGAGAAGCAGAAGAAGCTGAAGAAGCAGTAGCAGGAGAAGCAGAAGCAGAAGAAACAGAAGAAGCCCAAGAAACAGAAGGAGAACTTGAAGCAGAAGGAGAAGCAGAAGTAGAAGCAGAAGAAACAGAACAAGCAGAAGAAGCAGAAGAAGAACGAGAAGCAGAAGAAGAACAAGGAGAAAGAGAAGGATTAGGAGTAGGAGAAACAGAAGGATAAGCAGAAGCAGAAAGAGAAGCAGAAGGAGAAGGAGAAGCAGGAGAAGCAGAAGAAGCAGAAGCAGGAGAAGCAGAAGCAGAATGAAAAGCAGAAGAAGGAGAAATTGAAACAGAAGAAGATGCAGATGGAGAAGCAGAAGCAGTAGAAGAAGCAGAAGAAGGAGAAGCAGAAGGAGAAGCATAAAGAGAAACAGAAGGAGAAGCAGGAGAAGCAGAAGCAGGAGAAGCAGAATCAGAAGAACTAGAAGAAGGAGAAGAAGCAGAAGCAGAAAGAGAAGCAGAAACAGAAGGAGAAGCAAAAATAGAAGCAGAAGAAGCCGAAGAAGCAAAAGCAGAACCTAAAGCAGAAGGAGAAGCAGGAGAAGCAGAAGAAGCAGAATCTGGAGAAGAAGAAGGAGAACCAGAAGGAGAAGCAGAAGCAGAAAGAGAAGCAAAAGCAGAAGGAGAAGCAGAATGAGACGCAGAAGAAACAGAAGAAGCAGAATCAGTAGCAGAAGAAGCTGAAGATGCAGAACCAGAAAGAGAAGCAGAAGGAATAGCAGAAGAACGAGAAGGAGAAACAGAAGGAGACGCAGGGAAAAGCAGAAGAAACAGAAGCAGACGGAGAAGAAGGAGAAGGAGAGGCCGAAGCAGAAGAAGAAGCAGACGAAAATCACAAGCAGAAGGAGATGCAGAAGGAGAAGCAGGAGATGCAGAAGAAGCAGAAGCAGAAGGAGAAGAAGAAGGAGAAGAAGCAGAATCAGAAGAAGCAGAAGCAGAAATAGAAAGAGAAGCCGACGAAGAGAAGCAGAACGAGAAGCAGGAGAAGCAGGAGAAGCACAAGCGGGAGAAGCAGAAGAAGAAGAAACAGAAGAAGGAGAAGGTGCAGAAGGAGAAGGAGAAGCAGAAAGAGAAGCAGGAAAAGCAGAAGAAGCAGAAGCAGGAGAAGCAGAAGGAGAAGAAACAGGAGAAGGACAAGAAGCAGAAGCAGAAGGAGAAGCAGAAACAGAAGGAGAAGCAGAAAGAGAAAGAGGGGAAGCAGAAGAAACAGAAGCAGTAGAAGCAGAAGCATAAGAATCCGAAGAAGCAGAAGCAGAACCTGAAGCAGAAGCAGCAGAAGGAGAAGCAAAAGCAGAAGAAGATGCAGAAGGAGAAGCAGGAGAAGCAAAAGAAGCAGAAGCAGAAGGAGAAACAGAAGTAGGAGAAGGAGAAGGAAGAGCCGCAGAAACAATAGGAGAAGCAGAAGGAGAAGCAGAAGCAGAATGAGAAGCAGAAAGAGAAGCAGTAGAAGCAGAAGAAACAGGAAAAGCAGAAGCAGAAGAAAGAGAAGAAGAAGAAGAAGAAGAAGAAGAAGAAGAAGAAGAAGAAGAAGAAGAAGAAGAAGAAGAAGAAGAAGAAGAAGAAGAAGGAGAAGAAGAAGATGAAGCATAAGGAGAAACATAAGGAGAAGCAGAAGAAGCAGAAGAAGGAGAAGCAGAAGCAGAAGAAAAAGAATAAGCAAAAGAAGCAGAAGCAGAAGCAGTGGGAGAAGCAGAAGAAGGAGAAGGAGAAGGAGCAGCAGAAGGAGAAGCAGAAGCAGAAACAGAAGGAGAACAAGAAGGAGAAGCAGGAGAATCAGAAGAAGCAGAAGTAGAAGCAGAAAGAGGAGAAGAAGGAGAAGCAGAAGTACAATCTGAAGAAACAACAGAAGAAGAAGAAGAAGAAGAAGAAGAAGAAGAAGAAGAAGATGATGAAGATGAAGAAAAGAAGATGATGATGATTTTTATGTATTTGAATACAGAAGAAAGAGAAGAGCAGAAGCTGAAGCTGAAGGAGAAGCAGAGGCAGAGGAGAAGCAGAAAGAGAAGCAGGATTAGCAGAAGAAGTAGGAGAAGCAGAAGCAGAAGAAACAGGAGAAGCCGAAGAAGCAGAAGCAGAATTTGAAGCAGGAGAAACAGAAGAGGTACAATCTGAAGCAGAAGCAGAAGAAACAGAAATAGTAGAATAAGTAGAAGTAGAAGCATTAGGAGAAGCAGAAGAAGAAGACGGAGAAGGCGAAAGAGAAGGATTAGGAGTAGGAGAAGCAAAAGGATAAGTAGAAGTAGAAAGAGACGTAGAAGGAGAAGTAGCACGAGAAGTAGGAGAAGCTGGAGAAGTAGAAGTAGGAGAAGCTGAAGTATAAGAATTCGATGAAGCAGAAGTAGAATCTGAAGATGAAGGAGAATCTGGAGAAGTAGAAGAAGTAGAAGCAGAAGGAGAAGTAGAAGTAGGAGAAGGAGAAGGAAGA
>NW_012300226.1:0-1401 GCF_000151885.1 Dipodomys ordii | reverse complement strand
TGACTGACTGAGTGACTGACTGACCCGACCCGTGTTTTGCCTCTCTCCCGCCGCCCCATCCACCTTGTCGACGGCGAACGCGCGCCATCTAGTGGTGGTTTTTGTGAATTGCAGTTTTCTCTCCTGAAATGCATGGGGGAAAAAAAGAACAAACAAACCACGCACTGACTGACTGAGAAAACCGGCCCAGGCTGGCTGGCCCCGAGAGAGACTGCCTTCTTTTCAGAGAAGGGGTGGGGTGGGGATGATGATGTGCCTCGTTGGAGTATGGGGCCCATGCATAGGCAGGCAGGCAGGCAGGCAGGCTCGGAGTGGGACCGTTGTGTGTTGGAGCGCCAGTACAGTAGCTCAAGCCCCAGGATTGACTGGCAAGTCGAGAGGAAAAGGAGGGAGGGTGTGCGGGCGGGCGGGCGGGCGGGAGAGAGAATTCAAACGAGAGAGAGAGAGACAGACAGACAGACAGACAGACAGACAGACAGACAGACAGACAGAGACAAAGAGAGACACAGAGAGAGAAATAGAGAAACAGAAACAGAGAGACAAGAGACAGAGACGTGGTGAATTGGTCCGGCTGGACTACATACATGCTCTGTCGCGTCCGATCTTTGAGTTTCCTCAAAGATGCACGCACGCACACACACAGATACACTGAGATGCCCTCTGCCCCCTCTTCTCTCCTCTCCAATTCCCCCGCCCCCTCCCCCCTCCCCCCCGTCAGGCACGAGAAATGAGATCCCTTCCCTTTGCCTATTGCGTCAATTACAAACAAAAGGCAGCGTGAGATTCAAGCAAATTTGTTTTATTTTGTTCCGAGGGTAGGGTTGTGGATTTTGGTGCGGGGGGGGGGTCGGAGGTCGTGGTCGTGGTCGAGTAATCGCCTGCTGGGGGGGGTGAGGATGGACGGTTACGCCACCTGCATGGATGGCTCGCGTTCCCCTCTGGCTGTCTGGTTGCCGCTGAGTGCTTCAGATATCACCATCCGGTCAGGAAGCAGGGGCTGGAAGATAAAGAGATATTAAAGAGATAATTAGGAGCAGGACTCCAGGGAAGCCCGAAGGTGGGGGGGGGCGGCAGAAGAGCAAAATTATCAAAATGTTTCATGAATTTCATTTTCACAATAGCGCGAATAAAGCAAAAACAGTAACCTCAAAAACAGTGACAGCAGAAAGATAAGGACATAATGTATCCGCTGAATGAAAGATGAAAACTAGGAGATAAAGTACAGAGAGACATTCTGTTAGACGGTATATAGAGTGGATTTAGAAAACTGGTGAACACGATGTCAACTTATCAAGTGAGTAAATGATGTCACAGTGATAAAAAAATCACGCAGACTCGGACTATGCCTGTCCATCGGAACACGGAGAGAGCAAGTGGACACGAAGGCAGGTCGTTCGAGAG
>NW_012300225.1:0-2172 GCF_000151885.1 Dipodomys ordii | reverse complement strand
GGGTTCTCAGAAATCAGAGCTGGGATTCTACTATGGGGGGGGATTTTTACTCACTGAATCCTCTTCGGCCTAGGGTGAGTGGAGACCCCTGGTGATCTGTCTATGGATCATGCCAATTAGGGGAGGTAGTCATTTCTATGGAGCTGGGCATCCCAGAGGTAGATATTATTGCATCCATATAATGTGGGGAAAAGAGAAAGCTCAGTGGATGTAGACACAGTACACTGACAGACTCTTGCTCGATAGGGTTCGCATGCAGGTCCTTCCTTATGTCTGGGAGCTTTGTTTCCATAACTCCCCAGGGATTATGTGCAGAGTACTGAACTTTGCCCCAGTGAAGATGGTTTTTCCTATATGCACATACCTATGATAAAGTTTGAATTATGAATTAGACACAGTTGGAGATTAACAACAGTAACTAATAATTAAACAAGAGAATGTTAATAATAGGTTGTAGTAAGTTATCTTTTAATGAATGTCTCAGGATAGGTTAGATCCCGCAACTGAGGCATACAATGATTTCCTTTCGTTCTTAAGAAGAGCACTCTTGTCTTTCCATTGAATCAGAGGCAGACACAGTGATACAAGTGGGAACACAGAGGGGCCCTCCCCCACCGCAACACGTCGGCTGGCGGTCGAAACCCCGCCGTCCCCCCTCCCCGTCGTCATGGCTACGACAGAGGAAAAGCAAATGATGATAATAATGAATCATAACAACCTATATGTATGTGTATGTCAGAACTCTCACTCCCCACTGCCGGGTAGGTGAGGACTGACTGACTGAGTGAGTGACTGACCCGACCCATGTTTTGCCCCTCCCGCCGCCCCATCCACCTTGTCGACGGCGAACGCGCGCCATCTAGTGGTGGTTTTGTGAATTGCAGTTTTCTCTCATGAAATGCATGGGGGAAAAAAAAGAACAAACAAACCACGCACTGACTGACTGAGAAAACCGGCCCAGGCTGGCTGGCCCCGAGAGAGACTGCCTTCTTTTCAGAGAAGGGGTGGGGTGGGGATGATGATGTGCCTCGTTGGAGTATGGGGCCCATGCATAGGCAGGCAGGCAGGCTCGGAGTGGGACCGTTGTGTGTTGGAGCGCCAGTACAGTAGCTCAAGCCCCAGGATTGACTGGCAAGTCGAGAGGAAAAGGAGGGAGGGAGTGCGGGCGGGCGAGCGGGCGGGAGAGAGAATTCAAACGAGAGAGAGAGAGAGAGAGAGAGAGAGAGAAACAGACAGACAAAGAGAGACACAGAGAGAGAAATAGAGAAACAGAAACAGAGAGACAAGAGACAGAGAGAAACAGAGAGACAAGAGACAGAGACGTGGTGAATTGGTCCGGCTGGACTACATACATGCTCTGTCGCGTCCGATCTTTGAGACAGATACACTGAGATGCCCTCTGCCCCCTCTTCTCTCCTCTCCAATTCCCCCGCGCCCTCCCCCCTCCCCCCCCCGTCAGGCACCAGAAATGAGATCCCTCCCCTTCGCCTATTGCGTCAATTACAAACAAAAGGCAGCGTGAGATTCAAGCAAATTTGTTTTATTTTGTTCCGAGAGTAGGGTTGTGGATTTTGGTGCGGGGGTGGGGTCGGAGGTCGTGGTCGTGGTCGAGTAATCGCAAGCGGGGGGCGGGTGAGGATGGACGGTTACGCCACCTGCATGGATGGCTCGCGTTCCCCTCTGGCTGTCTGGTTGCCGCTGAGTGCTTCAGATATCACCATCCGGTCAGGAAGCAGGGGCTGGAAGATAAAGAGATATTAAAGAGATAATTAGGAGCAGGAATCCAGGGAATCCCGAAGGCGGGGGGGGGGGCTCGGGAAATGCTCAGTGATAAGACTGTGCAAGTCCCTATGCCCTTTTGTTTTCTGCCCCTTCTTTTCGTCTCTATGAGTACAGAGAGAATGGCTCACGTGAGGATACTTGGTATGAGATCCCTCTGCTTCCTAAGGCGCCCCTATTTTTCTATATTCAAACCAAGAGGAAAGAGTCTTAATCTGTTTTCAATATATTAGCAACAGGGGGAGTTTTCGGCGAGTCTGCTGAGAGAAGAGGGTTGTATTGGCCCGTGGTAGTACGGACCGTCCGGCTTCCCACAGTTGGCCCCATTACTCTGACACTGTGTGTTAATAAGGGATAGTTTTTGGCTGTGGAGACCAGATTCTTGGTGCCAGT
>NW_012300224.1:0-3573 GCF_000151885.1 Dipodomys ordii | reverse complement strand
AGCAGAAACAGAAGAATCAGAATATGCAGAAGAAGCAGAAGAAGAAGAAGCAGGAGAAGCAGAAGAAGAAGAAGGAGAAGGAGAAAGAGAAGGATTAGGAGTAGGAGAAACAGAAGGATAAGCAGTAGCGGATTGAGAAGCAGAAAGATAAGCAGGAGAAGCACAAGAAGCAGAAGCAGGAGAAGCCGAAAGAGAAGAAGCAGAAGAAGCAGAATCAGAAGCAGAAGTAGAAGCAGAAGCAGAAGGAGAAGCAGCAGAAGAAGTAGAACCAGAAATTCAGGCAGGAGAAACAGAAGAAGCAGAAGCAGAAGCAGAAGGAGAAGCAAAAAGAGAAGCAGTAGGAGAAGTAGAAGAAGCAGCAGAAGGAGAATCAGCAGAAGAAGCAGAAAAACAAGCAGGAGAAGCAGAAGCAGAAAGAGAAGTAGAAGCAGAAGAAACAGAAGCAGAAGAAGAAGCAGTAAAAGCACAAGAAGCAGAAGCAGGAGAAGCAGAAGCAGAAGATAAAGAAGAAGCATAAGAAGCAGAAGCAGAGGGAGAAACAAAAGAAGGAGAAAGAGCAGAAGAAGGTGAAGCAGAAGGAGATGCAGAAGCAGAAAGAGAAGCAGAAACAGAAGGAGAAGAAGAAAGAGAAGTTGGAGAATCAGAAGAAGCAGAAGCAGAAGCAGAAAGAGATGGAGAAGAAAGAGAAGGAGAAGCAGAAGGAGAAGGACAAGCAGGAGAAGCAGAAGAAGCAGAAGCGGAAGGAGCAGAAGAAGAAGAAGAAGAAGAAGAAGAAGAAGAAGAAGAAGAAGAAGAAGAAGAAGAAGAAGAAGAAGAAGAAGAAGAAGAAGAAGAAGAAGAAGAAGAAGAAGAAGAAGAAGAAGAAGAAGAAGAAACAGAAGAAAGAGAAGGAGCAGAAGGAGAAGCAGAAGCAGAAGGAGAAGCAAAAGAGAAGCAGAAGAAGCGGAAGAAGCAGTAGCAGGAGAAGCAGAAGCAGAAGAAACAGAAGAAGCCCAAGAAGCAGAAGGAGAACCTGAAGCAGAAGGAGAAGCAGAAGCAGCAGAAGCTGGAAAAGTAGAAGCAGAAGAAACAGAACAAGCAGAAGAAGCAGAAGAAGAACGAGAAGCAGAAGAAGAACAAGGAGAAAGAGAAGGATTAGGAGTAGGAGAAACAGAAGGATAAGCAGAAGCAGAAAGAGAAGGAGAATGAGAAGGAGAAGCAGAAGAAGAAGAAGGAGAAGCAGAAGCAGAATGAAAAGCAGAAGAAGGAGAAATTGAAACAGAAGATGCAGAAGAAGAAGCAGAAGCAGTAGTAGAAGCAGAAGAAGGAGAAGCAGAAGGAGAAGCATAAAGAGAAGCAGAAGGAGAAGCAGGAGAAGCAGAAGCAGGAGAAGCAGAATCAGAAGAAATAGAAGAAGGAGAAGAAGCAGAAGCAGAAAGAGAAGCAGAAACAGAAGGAGAAGCAAAAATAGAAGCAGAAGAAGCCGAAGAAGCAAAAGCAGAACCTAAAGCGAAAGGAGAAGCAGGAGAAGCAGAAGAAGCAGAATCTGGAGAAGAAGAAGGAGAACCAGAAGGAGAAGCAGAAGCAGAAAGAGAAGCAAAAGCAGAAGGAGAAGCAGAAGGAGAAGCAGAAGAAGAAGAAGGAGAAGGAGAAAGAGAAGGATTAGGAGTAGGAGAAATAGAAGGAGAAACAGAAACAGAAAGAGAAGCAGAAGGAGAAGCAGGAGAAGCAGAAGAAGCAGAAGCAGGAGAAGCAGAAGCAGAATGAAAAGCAGAAGAAGGAGAAATTGAAACAGAAGAAGATGCAGAAGGAGAAGCAGAAGCAGAAGTAGAAGCAGAAGAAGGAGAAGCAGAAGGAGAAGCATAAGGAGAAACAGAAGGAGAAGCAGGAGAAGCAGAATCAAAAGAAATAGAAGAAGGATAAGAAGCAGAAGCAGAAAGAGAAGCAGAAACAGAAGGAGAAGCAGAAATAGAAGCAGAAGAAGCAGAAGCAGAACCTGAAGCAGAAGGAGAAGCAGGAGAAGCAGAAGAAGCAGAATCTGGAGAAGAAGGAGAACCAGAAGGAGAAGCAGAAGCAGAAAGAGAAGCAAAAGCAGAAGGAGAAGCAGAAAGACAAGCAGAAGAAACAGAAGAAGCAGAAGCAGTAGCAGAAGAAGCTGAAGACGCAGAAGCAGATAGAGAAGCAGAAGGAATAGCAGAATAACGACAAGGAGAAACAGAAGGAGAAGAAGAATGAGAAGCAGAAGGAGAAGCAGGAAAAACAGAAGAAGCAGAAACAGACAGAGAAGCAGAAGAAGGAGAAGCAGAAGCAGAAGAAGAAGCAGAAGGAAAAGCACAAGCAGAAGGAGATGCAGAAGGAGTAGCAGGAGAAGCAGAAGAAGCAGAAGGAGAAGCAGAAGGAGAAGCAGAAGGAGAAGAAGCAGAATCAGAAGAAGCAGAAGGAGAAGTAGAAAGAGAAGCCGACGAAGAGAAGCAGAACGAGAAGCAGGAGAAGCAGAAGAAGCAGAGCGGGAGAAGCAGAAGAAGAAGAAATAGAAGGAGCAGAAGCAGAAGGAGGAGCAGAAGCAGAAGGAGAAGCAGAAAGAGAAGCAGGAAAAGCAGAAGAAGCAGAAGCAGGAGAAGCAGAAGCAGAAGAAACAGGAGAAGGACAAGAAACAGAAGCAGAAGGAGAAGCAGAAACAGAAGGAGAAGCAGAAAGAGAAGGAGGGGAAGCAGAAGAACAGAAGCAGGAGAACCAGAAGCATAAGAATCCGAAGAAGCAGAAGCAGAACCTGAAGCAGAAGGAGAAGCAGGAGAAGCAGAAGAAGCAGAATCTGTAGAAGCAGAATGAGAAGCTGAAGAAGAAGCAGAAGCAGAAAGAGAATCAAAAGGAGAAGGAGAAGCGGAAGAAACAGAAGAAGCAGAAGCAGTAGCAGTTGCAGCAGAAGCAGAAGGAGAAGCAAAAGTAAAAGCAGAAGAACGAGAAGGAGAAACAGAAGGAGAAGCAGAAGGAGAAGCAGAAGAAGCAGAAGGAGAAGCAGAAGGAGAAACAGAAGCAGAAGAAGCAGCAGAAGGAGAAGCTGAAGCAGAAGAAGATGCAGAAGGAGAAGCAGGAGAAGCAGAAGAAGCAGAAGCAGAAGTAGAAGGAGATGTAGGAGAAGGAGAAGGAAGAGCCGCAGAAGCAATAGGAGAAGCAGAAGAAGAAGCAGAAGCAGAATGAGAACCAGAAAGAGAAGCAGTAGAAGAAGAAGAAGCAGGAGAAGCAGAAGCAGCAGAAGGAGAAGAAGAAGAAGAAGAAGAAGAAGAAGAAGAAGAAGAAGAAGAAGAAGAAGAAGAAGAAGAAGAAGAAGAAGAAGAAGAAGAAGAAGAAGAAGAAGAAGAAGAAGAAGAAGAAGAAGAAGAAGGAGAAGGAGAAGGAGAAGCAGTAGAAGCAGAAGCAGGAGAAGCAGAAGCAGAAGAAAAAGAATAAGCATAAGAAGCAGAATCAGAGGGAGAAGCAGAAGAAGGAGAAGCAGAAGCAGAAGAAGCAGCAGAAGCAGAAGCAGAAGCAGAAGAAGATGCAGAAGGAGAAGCAGGAGAAGCAGAAGAAGGAGAAGGAGAAGGCGAAAGAGAAGGA
>NW_012300223.1:0-3574 GCF_000151885.1 Dipodomys ordii | reverse complement strand
TCATGTGTTCCCCGCTGTGTCCCGCTGTGTCCCCCGCTGTGTCCCCCGCTGTGTCCTCGCTGTGTCCCCTGGTGTGTCCCGCTGTGTCCTCACTGGGTCCCCCACTGTGTCCCGCTGTGTCTCCCGCTGTGTCCCGCTGTGTCCGGCTGTGTCACGCTCTGTACCCGCTGTGTCCCTCTGTGTCCCCGCTGTGTGCCTGCTGTGTCCCGTTGTGTCGCCTGCTGTGTCCCCTTGTGTCGCCCGCTTTGTCCCGCTGTGTCCCACTGTGTCCCCGCTTTTTTCCTGCTGTGTCCCGCTGTGTCCCCGCTGTGTGCCCGCTGTGTGCCCGCTGTGTCCCCCGCTGTGTCCAGCTATGTCACCGCCTTGTCTCGCTGTGGCCACTCTCTGTCTCCACTGTCCCCTGCTGTGTCCCCCGCTGTGTCCCACTGTGTCCAGGCAGGATCACTGCTGTTTCCCGCTGTGTCCCGCTGTGTTCCGTGGTGTCCCTCTTTGTCCCCCGCTGTGTCCCCCGCTGAGTCCCCGCTGTGTCACCGCTGTGTCCCACTGTGTCCTCGCTGTGTCCCCCGCTGTCTCCAGCTCTGTCCCCCGCTGTGTCTCACGCTTTGCCCCCGCTGTGTCCCACTGTGTCCCGCTGTGTCCCGCTGTGCCCCCACTGAGTCCCGTTGTGTCTACAGCTGTGTACCACGCTGTGTAACGCTGTGTGCCCGCTGTATCGACGCTGTGTCCCGCTGGGTCCCGCTGTGTCCTCACTGTGTCACCCGCTGTGTCCCACTGTGTCCTCGCTGGTTTCCCCGCTGGGTCCCGCTGTGTCCCCGCTGTGTCCTGCTGGGTCACACTGTGTCCTCGCTGTATCCCCCGCTGTGTCCCGTTGTGTCCCCAGCTGTGTACCCCGCTGTGTCCCGCTGTATCGACGCTGTGTCCCACTGGGTCCCGCTGTTTCCTTCCTGTGTTCCCTGCTGTGTCCCGCTCTGTGCCGCTGTGTCCCTGCTGTGTGCCGGCTGTGTCCTGCTGTGTACTCCGTTGTGTCCAGCTGTATCACCGCTGTGTCTCGCTTTGGCCCCTCTCTGTCTCCGCTGTCCCCCGCTGTGTCCCCCGCTGTGTCCCGCTGTGTCCTCACTGGGTCCCCCGCTGTGTCCCGCTGAGTCCCCTCTGTGTCGCCGCTGTGTCCCGTTGTGTCCTCGCTGTGTCCTCCGCTGTCTCCGCTGTGTCTACCGCTTTGTCCCGCTGTGTCCCCGCTGTGTCCCGTTTGTGTCCCGCTGTGTCCCCGCTGTGTGACCTCTGTGTCCTGCTGTGTACCCCGCTGTGTCCAGCTGTGTCACCGGTGTGTCTCGCTGTGGCCACTCTCTGTCTCCGCTGTCCCCCGCTGTGTCCCCCGCTGTGGCCCACTGTGTCCCGCTGTGTCCCCCGCTTTTTCCTGCTGTGTCCCGCAGTGTCCCCGCTGTGTCCCGCTGTGTAACACTGTGTCCCGTGTTGTCCCACTTTGTCCCCCACTGTGTCCCCCACTGAGTCCCCTCTGTGTCGCCTCTGTGTCCCCCTGTGTCCTCGCTGTGTGCCCCGCTGTCTCCCGCTTTGTCTCCCGCTGTGTTCCGCTGTGTCCCGCTGTGTCCCCGCTGTGTCCCCAGCTGTGTCCCGCTGTGTCACGCTGTGTACTCCGCTGTGTCCTGCTATGTTCCCGCAGTGTCCCCGATGTGTCCCGCTGTGTCCCGCTGTGTCCTCGCTGTGTCCCCCGCTGTGTACCCCACTCTGTCCCGCTGTGTCCCCAGCTGTGTCTCTGCTGTGTCCCAGCTGTGTCCCGCTTTGTCCTGTTGTGTACTGCTGTGTCCCCCGCTGTGTCCCGCTGTGTCCTGCTGTGTCACGCTGTTTCCCCGCTGCGTCACCGCTGTGTCCCTCTGTGTACCCCGCTGTGTCCAGCTTTGTCCCTGCTGTGTCTCGCTGTGTCCCATGCTCTGTCCCCCTGTGTTTCCAGCTCTGTCCCCCTCTGTGTCCCGCTGTGTCCCCAGCTGTGTCCCACTGTGTCCCCGCAGGGTCACTGCTGTTTCCCGCTGTGTCCCGCTGTGTTCCGTGGTGTCCTTCTTTGTCTCCCGCTCTGTCCTCCGCTGAGTCCCCCCTGTGTCCCGCTGTGTCCTCGCTGTGTCCCCCGCAGTCTCCCGCTCTGTCCCCCGCTGTGTCTCACGCGTTGTCCCCGCTGTGTCCCACTGTGTCCCGCTGTGTTCCGCTGTGCCCCCCTGTATTTCGTTGTGTCCACAGCTGTGTACCACGCTGTGTAACGCTGTGTGCCCGCTGTATCTACGCTGTGTCCCGCTGTGTCCCGCTGGGTCCTCGCTGTGTCCCCCGCTGTGTCCCGCTGTGTCCCCCGCTGAGTCCCCGCTGTGTCACGGCTGTGTCCCGCTGTTTCCTCGCTGTGTCCCCTGCTGTCTCCCTCTCTGTCCCCTGCTGTGTCTCACGCTTTGTCCCCGCTGTGTCCCACTGTGTCCCGCTGTGTCCGGCTGTGCCCCCACTGTGTCCCGTTGTGTAAACAGATGTGTACTACGCAGTGTAACGCTGTGTCCCCGCTGTATCGACGCTGTGTCCCGCTGTGTCCTCGCTGTGTTCCCCGCTGTCTCTCGCTCTGTCCCTCGCTGTGTCTCACGCTTTGTCCCCGCTGTGTCCCACTGTGTCCCATTGTGTCCGGCTGTGCCCCCACTGTGTCCCGTTGTGTCCACAGCTGAGTACCATGCTGTGTAACGCTGTGTGCCCGCTGTATCGACGCTGTTTCCCGCTGGGTCCCGCTGTGTCATCCCTGTGTCCCCCGCTGTGTCCCGCTGTGTCCCCCGCTGTGTCTCTGCTGTGTCCCCGCTGTGTCCCGCTGTGTACTGCTGTGTCCCCAGCTGAGTCCCGCTGTGTCCCAATGTGTCCCAATGTGTCCTCGCTCTGTCCCCCTCTGTGTCCCGTTGTGTCCTCACTGTGCCCCCGCTGTGTCCCGCTGTGTCCCCCGCTGAGTCCCCCGCTGTGTGCCCCGCTATGTCCCGCTGTGTCCCCCGCTGTGTCCCACTGTGTCCTTGCTGTGTCCCAGGCTTTGTGCCGCTGTGTCCTCGCTGTTTCCCCCACTGTGTCCCGCTGTGTCCTGCTGTGTCACGCTGTTTCCCCGCTGCGTCCCCGCTGTGTCCCTCTGTGTACCCCGCTGTGTCCAGCTTTGTCCCCGCTGTGTCTCGCTGTGTCCCACGCTCTGTCCCCCACTGTGTCCCGCTCTGTCCTCCTCTGTGTCCTGCTTTGTCCCCCGCTGTGTCCCACTGTGTCCCCGCAGGGTCACTGCTGTTTCCGGCTGTGTCCCGCTGTGTTCCGTGGTGTCCCTCTTTGTCTCCCGCTGAGTCCCTGCTGTTTCACCGCTGTGTCCCGCTGTGTCCTCGCTGTGTCCCCCGCTTTCTCCCGCTCTGTCCCTCGCTGTGTCTCACGCTTTGTCAACGCTGTGTCCCACTGTGTCCCGCTGTGTCTGGCTGTGCCCCCACTGTGTCCTGTTGTGTCCACAGCTGAGTACCACGCTGTGTAACGCTGTGTGCCCGCTGTATCGACGCTGTGTCCCGCTGGGTCCCGCTGT
>NW_012300222.1:0-3575 GCF_000151885.1 Dipodomys ordii | reverse complement strand
ACCGGGGGGTACACAGCTGTTGACACAACGGGACACAGTGGGGGACACAGCGGGACACAGCGGAACACAGTGGGGCACAGCGGGGACAAAACGGGAGACACAGTGGGGAACAGAGCAGTACACAGCGGGGGACACAGAGAGGACACAGTGGGGACACAGCGAGACTCAGACGGGGACACAGCGGGGGAAAAAGCGGGACACCACGGGACACAGTGGGACACAGCGGGACACAGCGGCGACGCAGCGGGACATAGCGGGACACTGCGGGGGGCCCAGTAGGACACAGAGGGGGACACAGCGAGGACACATCGGGACACAGAGGGACACAGCGGGGGACACAGCGAGGACACATTGGAGTACAAAGTGGGGGAAACAGCTGGACACAGCGGGGAACACAGCGAGGACACATCGGGACCCAGCGGGACACAGCGTCGATACAGCGGAGACACAGCGTTACACAGCCTGGTACAAAGCTGTGGACACAACGGGACACAGTGGGGGCACAGCGGGACACAGCGGGACGCAGTGGGACACAGCGGGACACAGCGGGACACAGCGGGGACAGAGCGGGACACAGTCGGAAACAGCGGGACACAGCGGGGGACACAGCGGGAGACAAAGAGGGACACCACGGAACACAGCGGGACACAGCAGGAAACAGCAGTGACACTGCGGGGACACAGTGGGACACAGCGGGGGTCACAGCGGGACACAGAGGGGGACAGAGCGGGACACAGTGGGGGACACAGCCGGACACAGCAGGGGAAACAGTGGGGGACACAGCGTGACACAGCGGGACACAGCGAGGGCACAGCGGGACAGTGCGGGACATTGCAGGGCACAGCGGGGGACACAGCGGGACACAGCGGGGGACACAGCGAGGACACAGCGGAACACAGAGTGGGACACAGTGAGGACACAGCGGGACACAGCGGGACACAGCGGGACACAGCCGGGTCCCAGCAGTGGACACAGCGGGACACAGCGGGACACAGCGGGGACACAGAGGGGCCTCAGCTGTGGAAATAGCGGGGGACAAATCGGGACACCACAGGACACAGTGGGACACAGCGAGACACAGCGGGGACACTGCGGGGACACAGCGGGACAAAGCGGGGGACCCAGCGGGACACTGCGGGACACAGCAGGACCCAGCGGGGAAACAGGGGGGACACAGTTTGACACAGCGAGGACACAGCGGGACACAGCGGGACACTGCGGGGCACAGCGGGGAACACAGCAGGACACAGTGGGGGACACAGGGAGGACACAGCGGATCACAGCATGGGACAATGCGAGGACACAGCGGGAAACAGCGAGACACAGCGGGACACAGCGGGGACCCAGCAGTGGACACAGCGGGACACAGCGGGGGACAAAGCGGGACACCACGGAACACAGCAGGACACAGCGTGAAACAGCGGTGAACCTGCGGGGACACAGCGGGACACAGCGGGGGACACAGCGGGACACAACGGGACACAGCGGGGGACACAGCCGGACACAGCAGGGACACAGCGGGGACCCAGCGGGACCCAGCAGGACACAGCGGGGGACACAGCGGGACACAGCGGGGGACACAACCGGACACAGCAGGGACACAGTAGGACATAGCGTGGGACAAAGCGGGAGACAGCGGAGGACACAGCGAGGACACAGCTGGACACAGTGGGGACACAGAGGGGACTCAGCAGGGGACATAGAGGGTAAAAAGCGGGACACCACAGGACACAGTAGGACACAGCGGGACACAGAGGGGACACTGCGGGACACAGAGGGGGACACAGCGAAGACACAGCGGGACACAGAGGGACACAGCGGGGGACAGAGCGAGGACACCGTGGGGGACAAAGTGGGGGAAACAGCTGGACACAGCGGGGAACACAGCGAGGACACATCGGGACCCAGCGGGACACAGCGGCTATACAGCGGAGACATAGCGTTACACAGCATGGTACAAAGCTGTGGACACAACGGGACACAGTGGGGGCACAGCGGGGCACAGCGGGACACAGCGGGACGCAGTGGGACACAGCGGGACACAGCGGGACACAGCGGGGACAGAGCGGGACACAGTCGGACACAGCGGGACACAGCGGGGGACACAGCGGGAGACAAAGAGGGACACCACGAAACACAGCGGGACACAGCATGAAACAGCAGTTACACTGCGGGGACACAGTGGGACACAGCGGGGGACACAGCAGGACACAGAGGGGGACAGAGCGGGACACAGTTGGGGACACAGCCAGACACAGCAGGTGAAACAGTGGGGGACACAGCGGGACACAGCGGGACACAGCGAGGACACAGCGGGACAGAGCGGGACACTGCAGGGCACAGCGGGGGACACAGCGGGACACAGCGGGGGACACAACGAGGACACAGCGGAACACAGAGTGGGACACAGTGAGGACACAGCGGGACACAGCCGGGTCCCAGCAGTGGACACAGCGGGACACAGCGGGGGACACAGCGGGACACAGCTGGGGACACATGGAGGACTCAGCGGGACAATTCGGGGACACAGCGGCGACTCACCGGGGGACACAGCGGGGGACAAAGCGGGACACCACAGAACACAGTGGGAAACAGCGGGACACAGCGGGGAAACTGCGGGGACACAGGGGGACAAAGCGTGGGACACATAGGGACACAGCGGGGGACACAGTGGGGGACACAGCGGGACACAGCGGGGAACACAGCGAGGACACAACGGGACCCAGCGGTACACAGCGTCGATACAGCGGGGACACAGCGTTACACAGCGTGGTACACAGCGGGGACACAGCGGGGACACAGCGGGACCCAGCAGGACACAGCGGGACACAGCAGGACTCAGCGGGGGACACAGCGGGACACAGCGGGGGACACAGCGGGACACAGCGGGGACACAGAGGGCACTCAGCTGGGGACATAGCGGGGGACAAAGCGGGACACCACAGGACACAGTGGGACACAGCAGGACACAGCGGGGACACTGCGGGGACACAGCGGGACAAAGCAGGAGACCCAGCGGGACCCTGCGGGACACAGCAGGACCCAGCGGGGAAACAGCGGGGACACAGTGGAACACAGCGAGGACACAGCGGGACACAGTGGGACACTGCGGGGCACAGCGGGGGACACAGCGGGACACAGCGGGGGACACAGGGAGGACACAGCGGAACACAGCATGGGACAAAGCGAGGACACAGCGGGAAACAGCGAGACACAGCGGGACCCAGCGGGGACCCAGCAGTGGACACAGCGGGACACAGCGGGGGACAAAGCGGGACACCACGGAACACAGCAGGACACAGCGTGAAACAGCGGTGAACCTGCGGGGACACAGCAGGACACATCGGGGGACACAGCGGGACCCAGCGGGACACAGCGGGGGACACAGCCGGACACAGCAGGGACACAGCGGGGACACAGCGGGACCCAGCAGGACACAGCGGGGGACACAGCGGGACACAGCGGGTCACAGCAGGGGACACAGCAGGGACACAGTGGGACACAGTAGGACACAGCGTGGGACAAAGCAGAGAGAGACAGCGGAGGACACAGCGAGGACACAGCTGGACACAGCG
>NW_012300221.1:0-3575 GCF_000151885.1 Dipodomys ordii | reverse complement strand
CACGCTGTGTTCTGCTGTGTTCCCGCTGTGTCCCAAGCTGTGTCCCGCTGTGTCCCGCTGTGTGCCCCGCTGTGTCCCACTATGTTCCCGCAGTGTCCCCGCTGTGTCCCCGCTGTGTCCTCGCTGTGTTCCCCGCTGTGTCCCGCTGTGTCCCCCGCTGTGTCTCGCTGTGTCTACTGCTGTGTCCCCACTGTGTCCCGCTGTGTCTCGCTGTGTCCCGCAGTGTCCTCGCTGTTTCCCACGCTGTGTTCTGCTGTGTCCTCGCTGTGTCCCCCGCTGTGTCCCGTTGTGTCCCCAGCTGTGTACCCCACTGTGTCCCGCTGTGTCCCCGCTGTATCGACGTTGTGTCCCGCTGGGTCCCGCTGTGTCCTCTCTGTGTTCCCCACTGTGTCCCGCTATGTACCCCTCTGTGTCCCTCGCTGTGACCCGCTGTGTCCCGGTGTGTTCCTCTCTGTCCCCCGCTGTGTCCTGCTGTGTCCCCGCTGTGTCCCAATGTGTCCACGCTGTGTCCCGCGCTGGGTCCCGCTGGGTCCCCCCTGTTTCCCCTGCTGTGTCCCCCGCAGTGTCAGCGCTGTGTCCCGCTGTGTCCTCACTGTGTCCCCCGCTGTCTCCTGCTCTGTACCCCGCTGTGTCTCAAGCTTTGTCCCCGGTGTGTCCCACTGTGTCCAGCTGTGTCCCGCTGTGCCCCCACTGTGTCCCGTTGTGTTCACAGCTGTGTACCACACTGTGTAACGCTGTGTCCCCGCTGTATCAACGCTGTGTACCGCTGGGTCCCGCTGTGTCCTCGCTGTGTTCCCCGCTGGGTCCCGCTGTGTCCCCCCTGTGTGCCCCGCTGTGTCCCACTGTGTCCCTCTGTGTCTCCCGCTGTGTCCCCCGCTGTGTCCCTATGTGTCCCACGCATTGTCCCCCTGTGTCCCCGCAGTTTCCCCGCTGTGTCCCGCTGTTTCCCACTGTGTTCTGTGGTGTCCCGCTTTGTCCCACGATGAGACCCCCGGTGAGTCGCCCGGTGTGTCCCCGCTTTGTCCCGCTGAGTCCTCCATGTGTCCCCCGCTGTGTCCCGCTGTGTCCGGCTGTGTCCCCCGCTGTGTCCCCCGCTGTGTCCCCGCAGTGTCAGCGCTGTGTCCCGCTGTGTCCTCGCTGTGTCCCCCGCTGTCTCCCGCTGTGTCCTCGCTGTGTCCCCGCTGTGTCCCCCGCTGTCTCCAGCTCTGTCCCCTGCTGTGTCTCACGCTTTGTCCCTGCTGTGTCCCACTGCGTCCCGCTGTGTCCCGCTGTGCCCCCACTGTGTCCCGTTGTGTCCACAGCTTTGTACTATGCTGTGTAACGCTGTGTCTCCGCTGTATCTACGCTGTGTCCCGCTGGGTGCCGCTGTGTCCTCGCTGTGTTCCCCGCTGTGTCCAGCTGTTTCCCCCACTGTGTCCCCCACTGTGTCCTCGCTGTGTCCCCCGCTGTGTCCCGCTGTGTCCCGCTGTGTCCTCGCTATGTCCCGCTCTGTGTACCGCTGTGTCCCCCGCCGTGTCCCGCTGTGTCCCGCTGTGTCCCGCTGCGTCCCCGCTGTGTCCCGCTGTGTCCCGCTTTGTCCCCCACTGTGTCCCGCAGTGACCCCGCTGTGTCCCGCTGTGTCCCACTGTGTCCCGTGGTGTCCCGCTTTTTCCCCCGCTGTGCCCAGGCTGAGTCTCGCTGTGTCCCCACTGTGTCCTCTCCGTGTCCCCCGCTGTGTCCTGCTCTGTTCCCCACTGTGTCTCCCGTTTTGTCCCTGCTGTGCCCTGCTGTGTCCCGCTGTGTCCTGCTGTGTCCCCCACTGTGTCCCGTTGTGTCAACAGCTGTGTACCCCGCTGTGTCCCGCTGTGTACCCGCTGTATCGACACTGTATCCCGCTGGGTACTGCTGTGTCTCTCTCTGTGTTCCCCACTGTGTCCCGCTCTGTCTCCCGCTGTGTCCCTTGCTGTGTCCCACGCTGTGTCCCGCTGTGTCCTCGCTGTGTCCCCTGCTGTCTCCCGCTTTGTCCCACGCTGTGTCCCACTGTGTCCCGCTGTGTCCTCGCTGTGTCCCCTGCTGTGTCCTGCTGTGTTCCCGCTGTGTCCCAAGCTGTGTCCCGCTGTGTCCCGCTGTGTGCGCCGCTGTGTCCCACTATGTTCCCGCAGTGTCCCCGCTGTGTCCCCGCTGTGTCCTCGCTGTGTTCCCCGCTGTGTCCCACTGTGTCACCCGCTGCGTCTCGCTGTGTCTACTGCTGTGTCCCCACTGTGTCCCGCTGTGTCTCGCTGTGTCCCGCTGTGTCCTCGCTGTTTCCCATGCTGTGTTCTGCTGTGTCCTCGCTGTGTCCCCCGCTGTGCCCCGCTGTGTCCCGCTGTGTCCCCACTGTGTCCTCTCTGTGTCCCCCGCTGTGTCCTGCTGTGTTCCCCACTGTGTCTCCTGTTTTGTTCCTGCTGTGCCCTGCTGTGTCCCGCTGTGTCCCGCTGTGTCCCCCACTGTGTCCCGTTGTGTCAACAGCTGTGTACCCCGCTGTGTCCCGCTGTGTACCCGCTGTATCGATGCTGTATCCCGCTGGGTCCTGCTGTGTCTCTCTCTGTGTTCCCCACTGTGTCCCGCTCTGTCTCCCGCTGTGTCCCTTGCTGTGTCCCCCGCTGTGTCCCGCTGTGTCCCCCGCTGTGTTCTTGCTGTGTCCCCGCTGTGTCCCGCTGGGTCCCACAGTGTCCCCCGCTGAGTCCGGTTGTTTCACCGCTGTGTCCCGCTGTGTCGCCCATTTTGTCCCGCTGTGTCCCCGCAGTGTCGCCGCTGTGTCCCAATGTGACACACAGTGACCCGTGGTGTCCCGCTTTGTCCCCCGCTCTGTCCCCCGCTGTGTCCCGCTGTGTCCCCCTCTGTGTCCCGCTGTGTCCTGCTGTGTCCCCCGTGTGTCCCGCTGTATCCCGCTGTATTCCGTGGTGTCCCGTTTGTCCCCTGCTGTGTCCCCCGCTGAGTCCCCGCTTTGTCCCCGCTGTGACCCGCTGTGTCCCGCTATGTCCTCCACTGTTTCCCGTTGTGTCCCCAGCTATGTACCCTGCTGTGTCACGCTGTGTCCCCGCTGTATCGACGCTGTGTCCTGCTGGGTCCCGCTGTGTACTCTCTGTGTTCCACACTTTGTCCCGCTGTGTCCCCCGCAGTGTCCCTCGCTGTTTCCCGCTGTGTCCCCCGCTTTGTCCCCGCTGTGACCCACTGTGTCCCGCTGTGTGCCGCTGTGTCCCGCTATGTCCCCCACTGTGTCCCGTTGTGTCCCCAGCTATGTACCCTGCTGTGTCACGCTGTGTCCCCGGTGTATCGACGCTGTGTCCCGCTGGGTCCCCCTGTGTACTCTCTGTGTTCCACACTGTGTCCCGCTGTGTCCCCCGCAGTGTCCCTCGCTGTTTCCCGCTGTGTCCCCCGCTGTGTCCCTGCTGTGCCCCGCTGTGTCCCGCTGTGTACTGCTGTGTCCCCCTCTGAGCCCCGCTGTGTCCCCGCTGTTTCCCAATGTGTCCTCACTGTGTCCCCCGCTGTGTCCCACTGTGTCTCCCCTGTGTCTCCTGCTGTATCCCGCTCTGGCCCTCTGTGTCCCCTGCTGT
>NW_012300220.1:0-3575 GCF_000151885.1 Dipodomys ordii | reverse complement strand
AGCGGGTGACACAGTGGGACACAGCGAGATACACAGCAGAACACAGCGAGGACAAAACGGGACACAGCAGCACACAGTGGGGAAACAGCGGGTGACACAGCGGGGGACACAGCGGGTGACACAGCGGCACACAGTGGGGTACACAGCGGGACACAGCTGGGGACACTGTAGCGGACACAGTGGGACATATCAGGACACAGCTGGGAAACAGCGGGGAACACAGCGGGGGACACAGCGGGGGACACAGCGAGACACAGCAGGACACAGCGAGGGACACAGCGTAGATACAGCAAGGACACAGCGGGGGACACAGCAGGACACAGCGGGGACACAGCGGGGACACAGCGGGGACACAGCAGGGGCAGAGTGGGAAACAGCGGGACACAGAAAGGACACAGCGGGACACAGCAGGACACAGCGGGACAAAACGGAACACAGTTGGATACAACGGGGACACAGCAGGGGACACAGTGGGGGACAGCGGGGACACAGCCGGACACAGCAGGACACAGCGGGAAACAGCGGGGACACAGCCAGGACACAGAGGGACACAGCGGGACACAGCGGGACACAGCGGGGACACAGCGGGGACACAGTGGTACACAACAGGACACAGCGGGGGACATAGCGGGACACAGCGTGGGACACAGCGGGACACAACAGGGGAAAAAGTGGGTGAAACAGCGGGGACACAGCAAGGACACAGCGGGACACAGCGGGACACAGAGGGGACACAGAGGGGGACAGCAGGGAGACACAGCGGGGACACAGCGGGGACACAGCGGAACACAGCGGGACACAGCCGGGACACAGCGTGGACTCAGCGGTACACAACGGGATAGAGCGGGGGACACAGCGGAACACAGCAGGGGACAAAGCGGGTGACACAGCGGGACACAGCGGGGGACACAGCGGGACACAGTGGGACACAGTGGGGACACAGTGGGGACAAAGTGGGGGACAAAGCGGGGACACAGAGGGACACATTAGGACACAGCGGGGACACAGCGAGGACACAACGGGACACAGCGGGACACAGCGGGACACAGCGGGGACAAAGCGGGGGACAAAGCGGGGACACAGCGGGACAAAACGGGACACAGATGGATACAGCGGGGACATAGTAGGGGACACAACGGTGGACAGCGGGGACACAGCGGGACACAGCAGGACACAGCGGGAAACAGCGGGGACACAGCGAGGACACAGCGGGACACAGCGGGACACAGAGGGGACACAGCGGGGGACAGCAGGGAGACACAGCGGGGACACAGCGGGGACACAGCGCAACACAGTGGGGACACAGCGGGGGACAGCAGGGAGACACAGCGGGGACACAGCGGGGACACAGCGGAACAGAGCGGGACACAGCAAGGACAAAGGGTGGACACAGCGGTACACAACGGGACACAGCGGAGGACACAGCGGGACACAGCGGGGTACACAGCGGGACACAGCAGGGGACAAAGCGGGTGACACAGCAGGACACAGCGGGGGACACAACACAGTGGGACACAGTTGGGACACAGCGGGGCACAAAATCAGACACCACGGGAAACAGCAGAACATAGCGGAGACACAGTGTGGACACAGCAGGGTACACAGCAGGACACAGCGGGGACACAGTGGGGGACACAGCGGGGACACAGCGGGACACAGCGGGGAACACAGAGGCCAACAAAGCAGGACACAGCGGGAACACAGCGGGGAAACAGCGGGACACAGCGGGGGTCACAGCGAGGACACAGCGGGACACAGGAGGACACAGCGGGGACACAGCGGAAACACAGCGGGGGACACAGTGGGACACAGCGGGGGATACAGCAAGGACACAGCGGGGACATAGGGGGACACTGCGGGACACAGTGGGACACAGCAGGGACACAGAGCGGGGACACAGTGGGACACAGCAGGACACAGCGGGGACACAGCGAGGACACAACGGGACACAGCGGGACACAGCGGGGGACACAGCAGGGGACACAGCGGGACACAGCGGGACACAGCGGGGACAAAGCGGGAGACAAAGCGGGGACACAGTGGGACACAGCGGGACAAAACGGGACACAGCTCGACACAGCGGGACACAGCGGCGATAGAGCGGGACACAGCGGGACACAGCGGGGAACACAGTGGGGAAACAGCAGGGACACAACGAGGACACGGACACAAAGTGGACACAGCGGGGACACACGGGGACACAGCGGGGGACACAGCGGGACACAAGGGGGAAACAGTGGGACACAGTGGGTTACACAGTGGGACATAGCGGGGGACACAGCGGGACACAAGGGGGAAACAGTGGGACACAGCCGGGGACACAGCGGGGACATATCGGGGACACAGCGGGGACAGAGCGGGACACAGTGGGGACCCAGCGGGACACAGCGGGGACAAAGCGAGGACAGAGCGGTACACAGCATTGACACAGCAGGGACACAGCGGGACACAGCGTGGGACACAGCAGGGGACACAGCAGGGGACAGTGGGGACACAGATGGACACAGCAGGACACAGTGGGGACACAGCGAGGACACAACGGGACACAGCGGGACACAGCGGGGACAAAGCGGCGGACAAAGCGGGGACACAGCGGGACAAAACGGGACACAGTTGGATACAGCGGGGACACAGCAGGGGACACAGTGGGGACACAGAAGGACACAGCGGGAAACAGCGGGGACACAGCAGAACACAGCGTGTGACACAGCGGAAGAAAGCGGGGGACACAGCAGCTGACAAAGCGGGTGACACAGCGGGACACAGTGGGACACAGCGGAGACACAGAGTGGGGACACAGTGGGGGACATAGCGGGGACACAGAGGGACACAGCAGGTCACAGCGAGGACTCAGCGAGGACACAAAGGGACACAGCGGGACACAGCGGGGGACACAGAGGGGACACAGTGGGGGTCAGCAGGGAGACACTGCGGGGACACAGCGGTTACACAGCGGAACACAGCGGGACACAGTGGGGACACAGCGTGGACACTGCGGTACACAACGTGACACAACGGGGGACACAGCGGGACACAGCAGGGGACAAAGCGGGTGACACAGCGGGACACAGCGGGGGACACAGCGGCTGACACAGCGGGTGACACAGCGGGACACAGCGGGGTACACAGCAGAACACAGCGGGTGACACAGTGGAAGAAAGCAGGGGACACAGCGGCTGACACAGCGGGTGACACAGCGGGACACAGTGGGACACAGCGGGGACACAGAGCGGGGACACAGATGGACACAGCAGGACACAGCGGGGACACAGCGAGGACACAAAGGGACACAGCGGGACACAGCGGGGGACACAGCAGGGGACACAGCGGGACACAGCGGGACACAGCGGGGACAAAGCGGGGGACAAAGCGGAGACACAGTGGGACACAGCAGGACAAAACGGGACACAGCTCGACACAGCGGGACACAGCGGCGATAGAGTGGGGACACAGCAGGTGACACAGCGAGACACAGAGGGACACAGCGGGGAACACAGCGGGGGACACAGCGGGGCAAGCAGCGGGACCCAGCGGGCGACCCGGCGGGGCACCGAGCGGGACACAGCGGGGGACAT
>NW_012300219.1:0-3575 GCF_000151885.1 Dipodomys ordii | reverse complement strand
AACGCTGTGTTCTGCTGTGTCCTCGCTGTGTCCCCCGCTGTGTCCCGTTGTGTCCCCAGCTGTGTACCCCACTGTGTCCCCCTGTATCCCCGCTGTATCGACGCTGTGTCCCGCTGGGTCCCGCTGTGTCCTCTCTTTGTTCCCCGCTGTGTCCCGCTGTGTCCCCCGCTGTGTCCTTGCTGTGTCCCCGCTGTGTCCCCGCTGTATCGACGCTGTGTCCCGCTGGGTCCCGCTGTGTCCTCTCTTTGTTCCCCGCTGTGTCCCGCTGTGTCCCCCGCTGTGTCCTTGCTGTGTCCCCGCTGTGTCCCGCAGTGTCCCCAGCTGTGTCCCGCTGTGTCACCGCTGTGTCCCGCTGTGTCCTCGCTGTGTCCCCCGCTGTGTCCCGCTTTGTCCTTGCTGTGTACCCCGCTGTGTCCCTCTGTGTCCCCGGCTGTGTCCCGCTGTGTCCCCTGCTGTGTCCCCACTGTGTCACGCTGTGTTTCGCTGTGTCCGGCTGTGTCCTCGCTCTGTCTCATTCAGTGTCCAGCTGTGTCCTCCCTGTGTCCCCCGCTGTGTCCCGCTGAGTCCCCTGCTGTGTCCCGCTGAGTCCTGCTGTGTCACGCTCTGTCCCATCTGTGTCCCTCTGTGTCCAGCTCTGTCCCCGTTGTGTGTCCGCTGTGCCCCGCTGTGTACCCTTCTGTGTCCAGCTTTGTCCCCTCTGTCCCGCTGTGTCCCTTCTCTGTCCCCCGCTGTACACCGCTGTGTCCCCCGGCTGTGTCCCGCAGTGTCCCCGCTGTGTCCCGCTGTGTCCTACTGTGTCCCGTTTTGTCCCGCTTTTTCCCCTCTATGTCCCCTGCTGAGTCCCCTCTGTGTCCCCGCTGTGTCCAGCTCTGTCCTCGCTGTGTCCTCTGCTGTCTCAAGCTTTGTCCCTCGCTGTGTCCTACAGTGTCCAACTGTGTCCCTGCTGTGTACCCCGCTGTGTCCCGCTGTGTCCCCCGCTATGTCGTGCTGGGTCCCGCTGTGTCCCCGCTGTGTCCCTGCTGTGTCGGGCTGTGTCCCCCGCTGTGTCCCCCTGTGTCCCGCTGTGTCCCCCGCTGTGTCCCGCTGTGTCCCCGCAGGTTCACCGCTGTTTCACGCTGTGTCCTGCTGTGTTCCGTGGTATCCTGCTTTGTCCCCCGCTGTGTCCCGCTGTGTCCACTGCTGGGTCCCCGCTGGGTCCCAATGTGTCTCGCTGTTTCCCGCTGTGTCCTCACATTGTCCCATGCTGTGTTCCGCTGTGTCCTCCCTGTGTCCCCCGCTGTGTCCCGCTGTGTCCCGCTGTGTCCTCGCTGTGTCCCACTGTGTCCCCCCTGTTTCCCCGCTGGGTCCTGCTGTGTCCCGCTGTGTCCCGCTGGGTCCCCCGCTTTCTCCCGCTGTGTCCCCGCAGTGTCCCCGCAGTGTCCCCGCTGTGTCCCGCTGTGTCCCACTGTGTCATGTGGTGTCCCGCTTTGTCCCCCTCTATGTCCACTGCTGAGTCCCCTCTGTGTCCCCGCTGTGTTCCGCTGTGTCCCCCGCTGTGTCCCGATGTGTCCCCCGCTGTGTCCCTCGCTGTGTCCCCCTCTGTGTCCCCCTGTGTCCCGCTGTGTCATCCGCTGTGTCCTTGTTGTGTCCCTGCTGGGACCCGCTGTGTCACCGCTGTGTCCCTCTGTGTCCCCGCTCTATAGACGCTGTGTCCCGCTGTGTCCCCCGCTGTGTCCCGCTGGGTCCCCCTGTGTCCCCCGCTGTGTCCCGCTGTGTCCCCGCAGGTTCACCGCTGTTTCACGCTGTGTCCTGCTGTGTTCCGTGATGTCCCGCTTTGTTCCCCGCTGTGTCCCGCTGTGTCCACTGCTGGGTCCCCGCTGGGTCCCGCTGTGTCTCGCTGCTTCCCGCGGTGACCTCGCTTTGTCCCATGCTGTGTTCTGCTGTGTCCCCGCAGTGTCCCCGCTGTGTCCCGCTGGGTCCCCCGCTTTGACCCGCTGTGTCCCCGCAGTGTCCCCGCTGTGTCCCGCTGTGTCCCACTTTGTCCTGTGGTGTCCCGATTTGTCCCCCGCTATGTCCCCTGCTGAGTCCCCTCTGTGTCCCCGCTGTGTCCCGCTGTGTACCCCGCTGTGTCCTGCTGTGTCCCGCTGTGTCCTGCTGGGTCCCGCAGTGTCCCCGCTGTGTCCCCGCTGTGTCGCGCTGTGTTCCCCGCTGTGTCCCGCTGTGTCCCCACAGATTCACCGCTGTTTCACGCTGTGTCCCGCTGTGTTCCGTGGTGTCCCGCTTTGTCCCCCGCTGTGGCCCCCCTGAGCCACCTCTGTGTCCCCGCTGTGTCCCGCTGTGTCCTCGCTGTGTCCGCCTCTGTCTCCTGCTCTGTCCACCGCTGTGTCTCACGCTTTGTCCCCGCTGGGTCCCGCTGTGTCCCGCTCTGTTCCCCACTGTGTCCCCGTTGAGTCCTCTATGTGTCGCCACTGTGTCCCGCTGTGTGCTCGCTGCGTCCCCTGCTATCTCCCGCTTTGTCCCACGCTGTGTCCCACTGTGTCCCGCTGTGTCCTCGCTGTGTCCCCGGCTGTGTCCTGTTGTGTTCCCTCTGTGTCCCAAGCTGTGTCCCGCTGTGTCCCGCTGTGTGCCCCGCTGTGTCTTGCTGGGTGCTGCTGTGTCCCCGCTGTGTCCCCGCTGTGTCCTCGCTGTGTCCCGCTGTGCCTACTGCTGTGTCCCCACTGTGTCCCGCTGTGTCTCGCTGTGTCCCGCTGTGTCCTCGCTGTTTCCCACGCTGTGTTCTGCTGTGTCCTCGCTGTGTCCCCCGCTGTGTCCCGTTGTGTACCCAGCTGTGTACCCCGCTGTGTCCTGCTGTGTCCCCACTGTATCGACGCTGTGTCCCGCTTGGTCCCACTGTGTCCTCGCTGTGTTCCCCACTGTGTCCCGCTGTTTACCCCTCTGTGTCCCCCGCTGTGTCCCGCTGTGTCCCGCTGTGTACTGCTGTGTCCCCCGCTGAGTCCCGCTGTGTCCCCGCTGTGTCCCAATGCGTCCTCGCTTTGTCCCGCGCTGGGTCCCGCTGTGTCCCCCCTGTGTCTCCCGCTGTGTCCCGCTGTGTCCGGCTCTGTCCCCCGCAGTGTCATCGCTGTGTCCCGCTGTGTCCTCGCTGTGTCCCCTGCTGTCTCCCGCTCTGTACCCCGCTGTGTCTCAAGCTTTGTCCCTGCTGTGTCCCACTGTGTCCCGCTGTGTCCCCAGCTGAGTCCCGCTGTGTCACCACTGTGTCCCGCTGTGTCCTCGCTGTGTCCCCCACTGTGTCACGCTTTGTCCCTGCTGTGTCCCCCGCTGTGTCCCGCTTTGTCCCCGCTGTGTCCTGCTGTGTCCCCCGCTGTGTCCCGCTGGGTCCCGCTGGGTCCCTCACTGTGTCCCGCTGTGTCCCTGCAGGTTCACCGCTGATTCACGCTGTGTCCTGCTGTGTCTCGCTGTGTCCCGCTGTGTCCTCACTTTGTCCCATGCTGTGTTCCGCTGTGTCCTCCCAGTGTCCCCCGCTGTGTCCCGCTGTGTCCCCCGCTGTGCCCCGCAGAGTCCCGCTGTGTCCCGCTGTGTCCTTGCTGTGTGCCCACTGT
>NW_012300218.1:0-3575 GCF_000151885.1 Dipodomys ordii | reverse complement strand
TCTCAAGAGTGGCCACAGCGAGACACAGCGGTGACACAGCTGGACACAGCGGGGTACACAGCGGGACACAGCGGGCACACAGCGGGGACACAGCGGGACACAGCGGGACACAGAGGGGACACAGTGGGACACAGCGGGACACAGCAGGCACACAGCGGGGACACAGCGGGACACAGCGGGACACAGCGGGGACAGAGAGGGACATAGCCGGACACAGCGGGACACAGCGGGGGACACAGCGGGACACAGTGGGGGACCCAGTGAGGACACAGCGGGACACAGCAGGGACACAGCAAGGACACAGCGGGGGACACAGCGGGGGACACAGCGGGACACAGCGGGGACACAGTGGGACACAGCGGGACACAACAGGCACACAGCGGGGACACAGCGGGACACAGCGGGACACAGCGGGGACAGAGAAGGACATAGCCGGACATGCGGGACACAGCGGGGGACACAGCGGGACACAGTGGGGGACCCAGTGAGGACACAGCGGGACACAGCAGGGGACACAGCAAGGACACAGCGGGGGACACAGCAGGGGACACAGCGGGACACAGGGGGGAACACAGAGAGGACACAGCGGGACACAGTGGGACACAGCTGGACAAAGCGGGAGACACAGCAGGACACAGCAGGCACACAGCGGGGACACAGCGGGACACAGCGGGACACAGCGGGGACACAGTGGGACACAGCTGGACAAAGCGGGAGACACAGCGGGACACAGCAAGCACACAGCGGGGACACAGCGGGACACAGCGGGACACAGTTGGGACAAAGCGGGACACAGCAGGACACAGCAGGACACAGCGGTGGACACAGCGACACACAGTGGTGGTCCCAGTGAGGACACAGCAGGACACAGCAGGGACACAGCGAGGACACAGCTGGGGACACAGCGGTGGACACAGCGGGACACAGCGGGGAACACAGCGAGGACACAGCGGGACAGCGGGACACAGCGTCGATACAGCGGGGACACAGCGTTACACAGCGTGGTACACAGCGTGGTACACAGTTGTGGACACAACGGGACACAGTGGGGGCACAGCCGGACAGAGCGGGGGACACAGCGGGACACAGCGGGGGACACAGGGAGGACACAGCGGGACCCAGGTGAACCCAGCGTCGATATGGCAGGGACACAGCAGGACACAGCATTGAAAAAAGCGAGGACACAGCGGAACACAGCGTGGGACACACCGAGTACACAGCGAGGACACAGCGGGACACAGTGGGGACACAGCCGTAGACACAGCGGGACACAGTGGCGGACACAGCGGGACACAGCGGGGAACACAGCGAGGACACAGCGGGACCCAGGGCGACACAGCGTCGATACAGCGGGGACACAGTGTTACACAGCATGGTACACAGCTGTGAACACAACGGGACACAGTGGGGGCACAGCGGGACACAGCGGGACACAGTGGGACGCAGCAGGGACAAAGCTTGAGACACAGTGGGGTACAGAGCGGGAGACAGCGGAGGACACAGGGAGGACACAGCGGTACACAGCGCTGACACTGCGGGGACACAGCGGTACACAGCGGGGAACACAGCGGGGGACACAGCGGGACACAGAGGGACACAGCGGGGGACACAGGGGGGACACAGCGGGACACAGTGGGGGACACAGCGAGGACACATTGGGACACAGCAGGGACACAGCGGGACGCAGCGGGGGACACAGCGGGACACAGCGAGGGACGCAGAGGGGTACACAGCGGGATAAAGCGGGGAACACAGCGAGGACACAACGGGATCAAGCGGGACACAGCGTCGATACAGCGGGAACACAGCGGGACACAGCGGGGTACACAGCTGGGGACACAGCGGGACACAGCGGGGAACACAGGGAAGACATAGCGGGACCCAGTGGGACCCAGCGTCGTTACAGCGGGGACTCAGCGGGACACAGCGGGGTGTACAGCTGGGTACACAACGGGACACTCGGGGGACACAGCGAGGACACAGAGGGACACAGCAGGACACCGCGGGGACACTGCGGGAACATAGTGGGACACAGCGGGGTACACAGCGGGACACAGCGCTACACAGCTAGGGAAACAGCGGGGACAAAGCGGCAGACAGCGGGGGACACAGCGAGGACACAGCGGGACACAGCGGCGACACAGAGGGGACTCAGTGGGACAAAGCGGGGGACACAGCGGGACACAGCGGGACACAGCGGGACACAGCGGAGACAGAGAGGGGCCAAAGAGAGACGCAGCGGTGACACAGCTGGACACAACGTAGTACACAGCAGGACACAGCCGGGCACACAGCGGGGACACAGCAGGGACCAAGCGGGACATAGCGGGACACAGCGGAACACAGCAGGGGACACAGCGGGACACAGCAGGGGACCCAGGTAGGACACAGCGAGACACAGCGGGGGACACAGCTGGGGACACAGCGGGACACAGGGGGGAACTCAGCGAGGACACAGCGGGACCCAGCAGGACACAGCGTCGATACAGCAGGGACACAGTGTTACACAGAATGGTACCCAGCTGTGGACACAACGGGACAGAGTGGGGGCACAGCGAGACACAGCAGGACACAGCGAGGACACAGCGGGACACAGCGAGGACACAGCGGGACACATGCGCGGGACATAGCAGGACACAGCAGGACACAGCAGCGGACACAGCGGGGGACACAGCGCGACACAGCGGGGGACACAATGGGGACACAGCGGGACACAGCAGGGGACACAGCGAGGACACAGCGGAACATAGCGGGGGACACAGAGAGGACACAGCGGGACACAGCGAGACAAAGCGGGACACAGCGTGGACACAGCAGTAGACACAGCGGGACATAGCATGGGACACAGCTGGGGACACAACTGGACACAATAGGGGACACAGCGAGGAGAGAGCGGGACACAGCGGGACAAAGCGGGGACACAGCGTCGATACAGCGGGGACACAGCGAGACCCCGCGGGCAACACAGGAAGGAAACAGCGGGACCCAGTGGGACACAGCGTCGATACAGCGGGACACAACGGGGTACACAGCTGGGGACACAACAGGACACAGCGGGGGACACAGCGGTACACAGCGGGACATAGCGGGGGACACAGCGGGACCCAACGGGAGACCCAGCGAGGACACAGCGGGACACAGCGGGGGCCACAGGGGGACACAGCGGGGGACACAGCGGGACACAGCGGGGAACACAGCGAGGACACAGCGGGGGACACAGCGGGACACAGTGTCGATACAGCGGGCACACAGCGTTACACAGCGTGGTACACAGCTGTGGACACAACGGGACACAGTGGGGGCACAGCGGGACACAGCAGGACACAGTGGGACACAGCGGGGAAAAAGCGTGAGACACAGCGGGGGACAGAGCTGGAGACAGCAGGGGACACAGCGAGGATACAGCAGGGACACAGCGTTTGACACAGCGGGGTCTCAGCGGGGGAAAACAGCGGGGAGACAAAGAGGGACATCACGGAACTCAGTGGGACACAGCAGGAAACAGCAGTGATATCTGCTGGTATTCTTTGGGACACAGTGGGGGGACACAGTGGGGACACCGAAGGGGGAACGAA
>NW_012300217.1:0-3575 GCF_000151885.1 Dipodomys ordii | reverse complement strand
TTGAAGCATAAGGAGATACAGGAGAAGCAGAAGAAGCTGAAACTGGTGAAGCAGAAGCAGAATGAGAAGCAAAAGCAGAAGGAGAAGCATAAGGAGAAGCAGAAGAAACAGAAGTAGCAGAGGCAGTAGCAGATGATGTGGAAGCAGAAGGAAAAGTAGTTGTTTGAGAAGGAGAAGGTGAAGGTGATACAGAAGGAGAAACAGAAAGAGAAGCAGAAGAAGGAGCAGGAGAAGGAAATGCAGCAGGAGAAGCAGAAAGAGAAGCAGAAGGAGAAGCAGGAGATGCAGAAACAGGAGAAGCAGAAGCAGATGAAACAGGAGAAGGACAAGTATCAGATGCAGAAGGAGAAGCAGAAACTGATGGAGAAGCAGAAAGAGAAGGAAGAAAGCAGAAGAAGCAGAAGCAAGAGAAGCAGAAGCATAAGAATGCAAAGACGCAGAAGCAGAACCTGAAGCAGAAGGAGAAGCAGGAGAAGCAGAAGAAGCAGAATCTGGAGAAGCAGAATGAGAAGCAGAAGGAGAAGCAGAAGCAGAAAGAGAATCAAAAGCAGAAGGAGAAGCAGAAGAAACAGAAGAAGTAGAAGCTGTAGCAGGTGTAGCAGAAGCAGAAGGAAAAGCAGAAAAACAGGAAGGAGAAGGAGAAACAGAAGGAGAAGTAGAAGGAGAAGCAGAAAGAGAAGCAGGTAAAGCAGAAGAAGAAGAAGCAGAAGGAGAATCAGAAGGAGAAGCAGAAGAAGGAGAAGGGGAAACAGAAGCAGAGGAAGATGCAGAAGGAGAAGCAGGAGAAACAGAAGAAGCAGAAGCAGAAGGAGAAGCAGGAGAAGCAGAAGAAGCAGAATCTGGAGAAGCATAAGGAGAACCAGAAGGAGAAGCAGAAGCAGAAAGAGAAGCAAAAGCAGAAGGAGAAGCAGAAGAAACAGAAGAAGCAGAATCAGTAGCAGAAGAAGCTGAAGATGCAGAACCAGAAAGAGAAGCAGAAGGAATAGCAGAAGAACGAGAAGGAGAAATAGAAGGAAAAGCAGAAGGAGAAGCAGAAGCAGATGAAACAGAAGAAGGAGAAGAGCAGAAGCAGACGGAGAAGCAGAAGCAAAAGGAGAAGCAGAAGAAGCAGAAGCTGAAGCAGAAGAAGAAGAAACAGAAAAAGCAGAAGAAGCAGAAGAAGAAGCAGCAGGGGAAGCAGAAGAAGAAGAAGAAGAAGAAGAAGAAGAAGAAGAAGAAGAAGAAGAAGAAGAAGAAGAAGAAGGAGAAGGAGAAGGAGAAAGAGAAGGATTAGGAGTAGGAGAAACAGAAGGATAAGCAGAAGCAGAAAGAGAAGGAGAATGAGAAGGAGAAGCAGGAGAAGCAGAAGAAGCAGAAGCAGGAGAAGCAGAAGCAGAATGAAAAGCAGAAGAAGGAGAAATTGAAACAGAAGAAGATGCAGAAGGAGAAGCAGAAGCAGTAGTAGAAGCAGAAGAAGGAGAAGCAGAAGGAGAAGCATGAAGAGAAACAGAAGGAGAAGCAGGAGAAGCAGAAGCAGGAGAAGCAGAATCAGAAGAAATAGAAGAAGGAGAAGAAGCAGAAGCAGAAAGAGAAGCAGAAATAGAAGGAGAAGCAGAAATTGAAGCAGAAGAAGCCGAAGAAGCAAAAGCAGAACCTAAAGCAGAAGGAGAAGCAGGAGAAGCAGAAGAAGCAGAATCTGGAGAAGAAGAAGGAGAACCAGAAGGAGAAGCAGAAGCAGAAAGAGAAGCAAAAGCAGAAGGAGAAGCAGAAGAAACAGAAGAAGCAGAATCAGTAGCAGAAGAAGCTGAAGATGCAGAAGCAGAAAGAGAAGCAGAAGGAATAGCAGAAGAACGAGAAGGAGAAATAGAAGGAGAAGCAGAAGGAGAAGCAGGAAAAGCACAAGAAACAGAAGCAGACGGAGAAGCAGAAGAAGAAGGAGAATCCAGAGCAGAAGAAGAAACAGAAGGAAAAGCACAAGCAGAAGGAGATGCTGAAGGAGAAGCAGGAAATGCAGAAGACACAGAAGCAGAAGGAGAAGAAGAAGGAGAAGAATCAGAATCAGAAGAAGCAGAAATAGAAAGAGAAGCCGACGAAGAGAAGCAGAACGAGAAGCAGGAGAAGCAGAAGAAGTACAAGCGGGAGAAGCAGAAGTAGAAGAAACAGAAGAAGGAGAAGGAGCAGAACCAGAAGGAGAAGCAGAAGGAGAAGCAGAAAGAGAAGCAGGAAAAGCAGAAGAAGCAGAAGCAGGAAAAGCAGAAGAAGCAGAAGCAGGAGAAGCAGAAGGAGAAGAAAGAGGAGAAGGACAAGAAGCAGAAAGAGAAGCAGTAGAAGCAGAAGAGGCAGGAAAAGCAGAAGCAGAAGAAAGAGAAGAAGAAGAAGACGAAGAAGAAGAAGAAGCAGCAGCAGCATAAGGAGAAGCATAAGGAGAAGCATAAGGAGAAGTATAAGGAGAAGCAGTAGAAGCAGAAGAAGCAGAAGCAGGAGAAGCAGAATCAGAAGAAATAGAAGAAGGAGAAGAAGCAGAAGCAGAAAGAGAACCAGAAACAGAAGGAGAAGCAGAAATAGAAGCAGAAGAAGCCGAAGAAGCAAAAGCAGAACCTAAAGCAGAAGGAGAAGCAGGAGAAGCAGAAGAAGCAGAATCTGGAGAAGAAGAAGGAGAACCAGAAGGAGAAGCAGAAGCAGAAAGAGAAGCAAAAGCAGAAGGAGAAGCAGAAGAAACAGAAGAAGCTGAAGATGCAGAAGCAGAAAGAGAAGCAGAAGGAATAGCAGCAGAACGAGAAGGAGAAATAGAAGGAGAAGCAGAAGGAGAAGCAGGAAAAGCACAAGAAACAGAAGCAGACGGAGAAGCAGAAGAAGGAGAAGGAGAAGCCAGAGCAGAAGAAGAAGCAGAAGGAAAAGCACAAGCACAAGGAGATGCAGAAGGAGAAGCAGGAAATGCAGAAGACACAGAAGCAGAAGGAGAAGAAGAAGGAGAAGAATCAGAATCAGAAGAAGCAGAAATAGAAAGAGAAGCCGACGAAGAGAAGCTGAACGAGAAGCAGGAGAAGCAGAAGAAGCACAAGCGGGAGAAGCAGAAGAAGAAGAAACAGAAGAAGGAGAAGGAGCAGAACCAGAAGGAGAAGCAGAAGGAGAAGCAGAAAGAGAAGCAGGAAAAGCAGAAGAAGCAGAAGCAGGAGAAGCAGAAGGAGAAGAAACAGGAGAAGGACAAGAAGCAGAAAGAGAAGCAGTAGAAGCAGAAGAGGCAGGAAAAGCAGAAGCAGAAGAAAGAGAAGAAGCAGAAGACGAAGAAGAAGAAGAAAGAGAAGCAGCAGCATAAGGAGAAGCATAAGGAGAAGCATAAGGAGAAGTATAAGGAGAAGTAGTAGAAGGAGAAGAAGCAGAAGCAGGAGAAGCTGAAGCAGAAGAAAAAGAATAAGCAAAAGAAGCAGAAGCAGAAGCAGTGAGAGAAGCAGAAGAAGGAGAAAGAGAAGGAGCAGCAGAAGGAGAAGCAGAAGCAGAAAGAGAAGCAGAAACAGAAGGAGAACAAGAAGGAGAAGCAGGAGAATCAGAAGAAGCAGAAAGAGAAGGAGAAGAAGGAGAAGCAGAAGTAGAATCCG
>NW_012300216.1:0-3575 GCF_000151885.1 Dipodomys ordii | reverse complement strand
GAGACGAGAGAGAGCAGGAGGAAGGAGCGAAGGACGAGGAGCAGGAGCGAGTGGAGCGAGCGAGACGAGAGGGAGACGAGCGAGAGAGCGAACGAGAAACGAAGAGAGCAGAGAGCAGCAGCAGGAGAAGCAGAAGCAGGAGAAGCCGAAAAAGCAAAAGCAGACCCTGAAGCAGAAGGAGAAGCAGGAGAAGCAGAAGAAGCAGAATGTAGAGAAGCAGAAGGAGAAGCAGAAGCAGAAAGAGAAGCAAAAGCAGAAGGAGAAGCAGAAGAAACAGAAGAAGCAGAGGCAGTATCAGAAGAAGCAGAAGATTCAGAAGCAGAAGGAGAAGCAGAAGGAAAAGCAGAAGAATTAGAAGGAGAAGGAGAAGGAGAAACAGGAGTAGAAGCAGAAAGAGAAGCAGAAGAAGGAGCAGTAGAAGGAAAAGCGGCAGGAGAAACAGAAAGAGCAGCAGAAGGAGAAGCAGGAAATGCAGAAACAGGAGAAGAACAAGCAGAAGAAACAGGAGAAGGACAAGAAGCAGAAGCAGAAGGAGAAGCAGAAAGAGAAGGAGGGGAAGCAGAAGAAGCAGAAGCAGGAGAAGCAGAAGCATAAGAATCCGAAGAAGCAGAAGCAGAACCTGAAGCAGAAGGAGAAGCAGGAGAAGCAGAAGAAGCAGAATCTGGAGAAGCAGAATGAGAAGCAGAAGGAGAAGCAGAAGCAGAAAGAGAATCAAAAGCAGAAGGAGAAGCAGAAGAAACAGAAGAAGTAGAAGATTAGCAGTTTTAGCAGAAGCAGTAGGAAAAGCAGAAGGAAAAGCAGAAGAACAAGAAGGAGAAGGAGAAACAGAAGGAGAAGCAGAAGGAGAAGCAGAAAGAGAAGCAGGTAAAGCAGAAGAAGAAGCAGAAGGAGAATCAGAAGGAGAAGCAGAAGAAGGAGAAGGAGAAGCAGAAGAAAATGCAGAAGGAGAAGCAGAAGAAGCAGAAGCAGAAGGAGAAGCAGGAAAAGCAGAAGAAGCGAAGCAAAAAGTGAAGCAAAAGAAGGAGAAGGAGAAGCAGAGGCAGAAGAAGAAGCATAAGGACAAGCACAAGCAGAAGGAGATGCAGAAGGAGAAGCAGGAGAAGCAGAAGAAGCAGAAGCTGAAAGAGAAGCAGAAGTAGGAGAAGGAGAAGGAGGAGAAGCAGAAGCAGAAGGAGAAGCTGAAGCGGAATGAGAAGCAGAAAGAGAAGCAGGAGAAGCACAAGAAGCAGAAGCAGGAGAAGCCGAAAGAGAAGAAGCAGAAGAAGAAGAAATATTAGCAGAAGGAGAAGCAGAAGCAGACGGAGAAGCATCAGAAGAAGTAGAACCAGAAATTCAGGCAGGAGAAAAAGAAGAAGCAGAAGCAGAAGCAGAAGGAGAAGCAAAAAGAGAAGCAGTAGGAGAAGTAGAAGAAGCAGTAGAAGGAGAAGCAGCAGAAGAAGCAGAAAAACAAGCAGGAGAAGCAGAAGCAGAAAGAGAAGTAGAAGCAGAAGAAACAGAAGCAGAAGAAGAAACAGTAGAAGCAGAAGCAGGAGAAGCAGAAGCAGAAGATAAAGAAGAAGCATAAGAAGCAGAATCAGACGGAGAAACAAAAGAAGGAGAAAGAGCAGAAGAAGGTGAAGCAGAAGGAGATGCAGAAGCAGAAAGAGAAGCAGAAACAGAAGGAGAAGAAGAAGGAGAAGTTGGAGAATCAGAAGAAGCAGAAGCAAAAGCAGAAAGAGAAGGAGAAGGAGAAGCAGAAGGAGAAGGACAAGCAGGAGAAGCAGAAGAAGCAGAAGCGGGAGGAGCTGAAGAAGAAGAAGAAGAAGAAGAAGAAGAAGAAGAAGAAGAAGAAGAAGAAGAAGAAGAAGAAGAAGAAGAAGAAGAAGAAGAAGAAGAAGAAGAAGAAGAAGAAGAAGAAACAGAAGAAAGAGAAGGAGCAGAAGGAGAAGCAGAAGCAGAAGGAGAAGCAAAAGAGAAGCAGAAGAAGCAGTAGCAGGAGAAGCAGAAGCAGAAGAAACAGAAGAAGCCCAAGAAGCAGAAGGAGAACCTGAAGCAGAAGGAGAAGCAGAAGCAGCAGAAGCTGGAAAAGTAGAAGCAGAAGAAACAGAACAAGCAGAAGAAGCAGAAGAAGAAGAAGAAGAATGAGAAACAGAAGAAGAACAAGGAGAAAGAGAAGGATTAGGAGTAGGAGAAACAGAAGGATAAGCAGAAGCAGAAAGAGAAGGGAATGAGAAGAAGCAGGAGAAGCAGAAGAAGCAGAAGCAGGAGAAGCAGAAGCAGAATGAAAAGCAGAAGAAGGAGAAATTGAAACAGAAGAAGATGCAGAAGGAGAAGCAGAAGAAGTAGTAGAAGCAGAAGAAGGAGAAGCAGAAGGAGAAGCATAAAGAGAAACAGAAGGAGAAGCAGGAGAAGCAGAAGCAGGAGAAGCAGAATCAGAAGAAATAGAAGAAGGAGAAGAAGCGGAAGCAGAAAGAGAAGCAGAAACAGAAGGAGAAGCAGAAATAGAAGCAGAAGAAGCCGAAGAAGCAAAAGCAGAACCTAAAGCAGAAGGAGAAGCAGGAGAAGCAGAAGAAGCAGAATCTGGAGAAGAAGAAGGAGAACCAGAAGGAGAAGCAGAAGCAGAAAGAGAAGCAAAAGCAGAAGGAGAAGCAGAAGAAACAGAAGAAGCAGAATCAGTAGCAGAAGAAGCTGAAGATGCAGAACCAGAAAAAGAAGCAGAAGGAATAGCAGAAGAACGAGAAGGAGAAACAGAAGGAGAAGAAGAAGGAGACGCAGGAAAAGCAGAAGAAACAGAAGCAGACCGAGAAGAAGGAGAAGGAGAAGCCGAAGCAGAAGAAGAAGCAGAAGGAAAAGCACAAGCAGAAGGAGATGCAGAAGGAGAAGCAGGAGATGCAGAAGAAGCAGAAGCAGAAGGAGAAGAAGAAGGAGAAGAATCAGAATCAGAAGAAGCAGAAGCAGAAATAGAAAGAGAAGCCGACGAAGAGAAGCAGAACGAGAAGCAGGAGAAGCAGGAGAAGCACAAGCGGGAGAAGCAGAAGAAGAAGAAACAGAAGAAGGAGAAGGAGCAGAAGCAGAAGCAGAAGCAGAAAGAGAACAGGAAAAGCAGAAGAAGCAGAAGCAGGAAAAGCAGAAGGAGAAGAAACAGGAGAAGGACAAGAAGCAGAAGCAGAAGCAGAAGGAGAAGCAGAAACAGAAGGAGAAGCGGAAAGAGAAAGAGGGGAAGAAGAAGAAGCAGAAGCAGGAGAAGCAGAAGCATAAGAATCCGAAGAAGCAGAAGGAGAACCTGAAGCAGAAGGAGAAGCAGGAGAAGCAAAAGAAGCAGAATCTGGAGAAGCAGAATGATAAGCTGAAGTACAAGCAGAAGCAGAAGCAAAAAGAGAATCAAAAGCAGAAGGAGAAGCAGTAGAAACAGAAGAAGCAGAAGCAGTAGCAGTTGCAGCAGAAGCAGAAGGAGAAGCAGAAGGAGAAGCAGAAGGAGAAACAGAAGCAGAAGAAACAGCAGAAAGAGAAGCAGAAGCAGAAGAAGATGCAGAAGGAGAAGCAGGAGAAGCAGAAGAAGCAGAAGCAGAAGGAGAATTAGAAGAAGGAGAAGGAGA
>NW_012300215.1:0-3575 GCF_000151885.1 Dipodomys ordii | reverse complement strand
AGAAGACGCAGAAGCAGAAGGAGAAGAAGAAGGAGAAGAATCTGAATCAGAAGAAGCAGAAATAGAAAGAGAAGCCGACGAAGAGAAGCAGAACGAGAAGCAGGAGAAGCAGAAGAAGCACAAGCGGGAGAAGCAGAAGAAGAAGAAACAAAAGAAGGAGAAGGAGCAGAAGCAGGAGAAGCAGAAGGAGAAGCAGAAAGAGAAGCAGGAAAAGCAGAAGAAGCAGAAGCAGGAGAAGCAGAAGGAGAAGAAACAGGAGAAGGACAAGAAGCAGAAAGAGAAGCAGTAGAAGCAGAAGAGGCAGGAAAAGCAGAAGCAGAAGAAAGAGAAGAAGAAGAAGACGAAGAAAAAGAAGAAGCAGCAGCAGCATAAGGAGAAGCATAAGGAGAAGCATAAGGAGAAGTATAAGGAGAAGCAGTAGAAGCAGAAGAAGCAGAAGCAGGAGAAGCTGAAGCAGAAGACAAAGAATAAGCAAAAGAAGCAGAAGCAGAAGCAGTGAGAGAAGGAGAAGGAGCAGCAGAAGGAGAAGCAGAAGCAGAAAGAGAAACAGAAACAGAAGGAGAACAAGAAGGAGAAGCAGGAGAATCAGAAGAAGCAGAAAGAGAAGGAGAAGAAGGAGAAGCAGAAGTAGAATCCGAAGAAACAGAAGAAGAAGAAGCAGAAGAAACAGAAGCAAAAGAAACAGAAGAAGGAGAAGAGCAGAAGCAGAAGCAGAAGGAGAAGCAGAAGCAGAAGGAGAAGCAGAAAGAGAAGCAGGAGAAGCAGAAGAAGCAGGAGAAGCAGAAGCAGAAGAAACAGGAGAAGCCGAAGAAGCAGAAGCAGAATCTGAAGCAGAAGGAGAAACAGAAGAAGCACAATCTGAAGCAGAAGCAGAAGAAACAGAAATAGTAGAATAAGCAGAAGCAGAAGCACCAGGACAAGCAGAAGAACAAGAAGGAGAAGGCGAAAGAGAAGGATTAGGAGTAGGAGAAGCAAAAGGATAAGCAGAAGCAGAAAGAGACGCAGAAGGAGAAGCAGCACGAGAAGTAGGAGAAGCAGGAGAAGCAGAAGCAAGAGAAGCAAAAGAAACAGAAGACGCAGAAGCAGAATGAGAAGCAGAAGGAGAAATTGAAGCAGAAGGAGAAGGAGAAGCAGAAGGAGAAGCTGAAGAAGGAGAAGGAGAAGCAGAAAGAGAAGCACAACGAGAAGCAGGAGAAGCAGAAGCAGAAGCAGAAGCAGAAGAAACATAAGAAGGAGAAGAAGCAGAAGGAGAAGGAGAAGCAGAAACAGAAGGAAAAGCAGAAATAGAAGCAGGAGCAGCAGAAGAAACAGAAGCAGGAGAAGCAGAAGCAGAAGAAGCCGAATAAGCAGAAGCAGAACCTGAAGCATAAGGAGATACAGGAGAAGCAGAAGAAGCAGACTCTGGAGAAGCAGAAGGAGAAGCAGAAGCAGAAAGAGAAGCAAAAGCAGAAGGAGAAGCATAAGGAGAAGCAGAAGAACAGAAGAAGTAGAGGCTATAGCAGAAGATGTAGAAGCAGAAGGAGAAGCAGAAGGAAAAGCAGAAGAACGAGAAGGAGAAGGAGAAGGAGAAACAGAATGAGAAGCAGAAAGAGAAGCAGAAGAAGGAGCAGGATCAGGAAAAGCAGCAGGAGAAGCAGAAAGAGAAGCAGAAGGAGAAGCAGGAGATGCAGAAACAGGAGGAGCAGAAGCAGAAGAAACACAAGAAGGACAAGAAGCAGAAGCAGAAGCAGAAACAGAAGGAGAAGCAGAAAGAGAAGGAGGGAAAGCAGAAGAAGCAGAAGCAGGAGAAGCAGAAGCATAAGAATGCGAAGACGCAGAAGCAGAACCTGAAGCAGAAGGAGAAGCAGGAGAAGCAGAAGAAGCAGAATCTGGAGAAGCAGAATGAGAAGCAGAAGGAGAAGCAGAAGCAGAAAGAGAATAAAAAGCAGAAGGAGAAGCAGAAAAAACAGAAGAAGTAGAAGCAGTAGCAGGTGTTGCAGAAGCAGAAGGAAAAGCAGAAAAACAGGAAGGAGAATGATAAACAGAAAGAGAAGTAGAAGGAGAAGCAGAAAGAGAAGCAGGTAAAGCAGAAGAAGAAGAAGCAGAAGGAGAATCAGAAGGAGAAGCAGAAGAAGGAGAAGGAGAAACAGAAGCAGAAGAAGATGCAGAAGGAGAAGCAGGAGAAGCATAAGAAGCAAAGCAGAAGGAGAAGCAGGAGAAGCAGAAGAAGCAGAATCTGGAGAAGCAGAAGGAGAACCAGAAGGAGAAGCAGAAGCAGAAAGAGAAGCAAAAGCAGAAGGAGAAGCAGAAGGAGAAGCAGAAGAAACAGAAGAAGCAGAATCAGTAGCAGAAGAAGCTGAAGATGCAGAACCAGAAAGAGAAGCAGAAGGAATAGCAGAAGAACGAGAAGGAGAAATAGAAGGAAAAGCAGAAGGAGAAGCAGAAGCAGAAGAAACAGAAGAAGGAGAAGAGCAGAAGCAGAAGCAGACGGAGAAGCAGAAGCAAAAGGAGAAGCAGAAGAAGCAGAAGCTGAAGCAGAAGAAGAAGAAACAGAAAAAGCAGAAGAAGCAGAAGAAGAAGCAGCAGGAGAAGCAGAAGAAGAAGAAGAAGGAGAAGGAGAAAGAGAAGGATTAGGAGTAGGAGAAACAGAAGGATAAGCAGAAGCAGAAAGAGAAGGAGAATGAGAAGGAGAAGCAGGAGAAGCAGAAGAAGCAGAAGCAGGAGAAGCAGAAGCAGAATGAAAAGCAGAAGAAGGAGAAATTGAAACAGAAGAAGATGCAGAAGGAGAAGCAGAAGCAGTAGTAGAAGCAGAAGAAGGAGAAGCAGAAGGAGAAGCATAAAGAGAAACAGAAGGAGAAGCAGGAGAAGCAGAAGCAGGAGAAGCAGAATCAGAAGAAATAGAAGAAGGAGAAGAAGCAGAAGCAGAAAGAGAAGCAGAAACAGAAGGAGAAGCAGAAATAGAAGCAGAAGAAGCCGAAGAAGCAGAAGGAGAAGCAGGAGAAGCAGAAGAAGCAGAATCTGGAGAAGAAGAAGGAGAACCAGAAGGAGAAGCAGAAGCAGAAAGAGAAGCAAAAGCAGAAGGAGAAGCAGAAGGAGAAGCAGAAGAAACCGAAGAAGCAGAATCAGTAGCAGAAGAAGCTGAAGATGCAGAACCAGAAAGAGAAGCAGAAGGAATAGCAGAAGAACGAGAAGGAGAAATAGAAGGAAAAGCAGAAGGAGAAGCAGAAGCAGAAGAAACAGAAGACGGAGAAGAGCAGAAGCAGAAGCAGACGGAGAAGCAGAAGCAGACGGAGAAGCAGAAGAAGCAAAGCTGAAGCAGAAGAAGAAGAAACAGAAGAAGCCCAAGAAGCAGAAGAAGAAGCAGCAGGAGAAGCAGAAGAAGAAGAAGGAGAAGGAGAAAGAGAAGGATTAGGAGTAGGAGAAACAGAAGGATAAGCAGAAGCAGAAAGAGAAGGAGAAGGAGAAGGAGAAGCAGGAGAAGCAGAAGAAGCAGAAGCAGGAGAAGCAGGAGAAGCAGAAGCAGAATGAAAAGCAGAAGAAGGAGAAATTGAAACAGAAGAAGATGCAGAAGGAGAAGCAGAAGCAGTAGTAGAAGC
>NW_012300214.1:0-3575 GCF_000151885.1 Dipodomys ordii | reverse complement strand
TGTCCCCCGCTGTCTCCCGCTGTGTCCTTGCTGTGTCCCAAGCTGTGTCCCGATGTGTACCCTGCTGTGTCCCGCTATGTTCCCGCAGTGTCCCCGCTGTGTCCCGCTGTGTCCTCTCTGTGTCCCCTGCTGTGTCCCGTTGTGTCCCCAACTCTGTACCCCGCTGTGTCCCGCTGTGTCCCCACTGTATCTACGCTTTGTCCCGCTGGGTCCCTCTGTGTCCTTCCTGTGTTCCCCGCTGTGTCCCGCTGTGTCCCCTGCTGTGTCCCACTGTGTCAACTGCTGTGTCCCCGCTGTGTCCCACTGAGTCTTGCTCTGTCCCGCTGTGTCCTCACTGTGTCCCCCGCTGTGATCCGCTGTGTCCTCGCAGTGTCCCCCGCTGTGTCCGGTTGTGTCCCCAGCTGTGTACCCCACTGTGTCCTTCTGTGTCCCCGCTATATCGACGCTGAGTCCCGCTGGGTCCCGCTGTGTCCTCGCTGTGTTCCCCTCTGTGTCCCGCTGTGTAGCCCTCTGTGTCCCCCGCTGAGTCCCGCTGTGTCCGCGCTGTGTCCCAATGTGTCCTCGCTGTGTCCCCCGCTTTGTCCCGCTTTGTTACCCGCTGTGTCCCCCGCTGTGTTCGGCTGTGTCCTCCTCTGTGTCACCGCTTTGTTCCGCTGTGACCTCGCTGTGTCCCCCACTGTCTCCCGCTCTGTTCCCCTCTGTGTCTCACGCTTTGTCCCCGCTGTGTCCCACTGTGTCCCGCTGTGCCCCCACTGTGTCCCGTTGTGTCCACAGCTGTGTACCACGCTGTGTAACGCTGTGTCCCAGCTGTATCAAAGCTGTGTCCCACTGGGTCCCGCTGTGTCCTCGCTGTGTTCCCTGCTCTGTCCCGCTGTATCCCCCGCTGTGTCCCCCGCTGTGTCCTGCAGTGTCCTCACTGGGTCCCCCGCTGTGTCCCACTGTGTCCCCCACTGTGTCCTGCTGTGTCCCGCTGTGTCCCGCTCTGTCCCTTCTGTGTTCCGCTGTGTCCCACTGTGTCCCCGCTGTGTGCCCGCTGTGTCCCGCTATGTACTCCGTTGTGTCCAGCTCTGTCACCGCTGTGTCCCGCTGTGTCCCCTCTCTATCTCTGCTGTACCCCGCTGTGTCCCCCGCTGTGTCCCGCTGTGTCCCGCTGTGTCCCCCGCTTTGTCCCACTTTGTCCCCGCAGTGTCTCCGCTGTGTCCCGCGGTGTCACACTGTGTCCCATGATGTCCCGCTTTGTCCCCCGCTCTGTACCCCGCTGAATCCCCTCTGTGTTGCCTCTGTTTCCCGCTGTGTCCTCGCTCTGTCCCCCGCTGTGTCCCGCTTTGTTTCCCGCTGTGTCCCGCTGTGTCCCACTGTGTCCTCGCTGTGTCCCCCGCTGTGTCCCGCTGTGTCCTCGCTGTGTCCCCAGCTGTGTCCAGCTGTGTCCCGCTGTGTACCCAGCTGTGTCCCGCTATGTTCCCACAGTGTCCCCGCTGTGTCCCGCTGTGGCCCGCTGTGTCCTCGCTGTGTCCCCCGCTGTGTCCCGTTGTGTCCCCAGCTGTGTACCCCGCTGTGTCCCGCTGTGTCCCCGCTGTATCGACGCTGTGTTCCACTGGGTCCCGCTGTGTCCTCGCTGTGTTCCCCGTTGTGTCCCGCTCTGTCCCCCGCTGTGTCCCCCGCTGTGTCCCGTTGTGTCCCACTGTGTCCCCCGCTGTTTCCCTGCTGTGTACCTGCTGTGTCCCCGCTGTGTGACGCTGTGTCCCACTGTGTCCCGCTGTGTCCCGCTGTGTCCCGCTCTGTCCCTGCTGTGTCCCGCTGTGTCCCACTGTGTCCCCACTGTGTGCCCGCTGTGTCCCACTATGTACTCCGTTGTGTCCAGCTCTGTCACCGCTGTGTCCCGCTGTGTCTCCTCTCTGTCTCCACTGTCCCCCGCTGTGTCCCCCGCTGTGTCCCGCTGTGTCCCGCTGTGTCCCCCGCTTTGTCCCACTGTGTCCCCGCAGTGTCTCCGCTGTGTCCCGCTTTGTCACACTGTTTCCCATGGTGTCCCGCTTTATCCCCTGCTGTGTCCCCCGCTGAGTCCCCTCTGTGTCACCTCTGTTTCCCACTGCGTCCTCGCTGTGTCCCCCCTGTCTCCCGCTTTGTTTCCCGCTGTGTCCAGCTGTGTCCCACTGTGTCCTCGCTGTGTCCCCAGCTGTGTCCCACTGTGTTCCCCGCTGTGTCCCGCTATGATCCCGCAGTGTCCCCACTGTGTCCCGCTGTGTTCCGCTGTGTCCTCGCTGTGTCCCCCGCTGTGTCCCGTTCTGTCCCCAGCTGTGTACCCCGCTGTGTCCCGCTGTGTCCCCGCTGTATCGACGCTGGGTCCCACTGGGTCCCGCTGGGTCCTACCTGTGTCTCCCGCTGTGTCCCGCTGTGTTCCCCACTGTGTCCCGCTGTGTCTACTGCTATATCCACGCTGTGTCCCGTTGTGTCCTGCTGTGTTCCGCTGTCTCTTCCCTTTGTCCCTGCTCTGTCCCGCTATGTCCCAAGCTGTGTCCCCCGCTGTGTCCTGCTGTGTCCCCCGCTGTGACCCGCTGTGTCCCCCGCTGTGTCCCGCTGTGTCCTTGCTGTGTCCCCTGCTGTGTGCCGCTGTGTCCTTGCTGTGTCCCCCGCTGTGTCCCGCTGTGTCCTGCTGTGTCACGCTCTTTCCCCGCTGTGTCCCCGCTGTGTCCCTCTGTGTACCCCTCTGTGTCCAGCTTTGTCCCCGCTGTGTCTCGCTGTGTCCCAGGCTCTGTCCCCCACTGTGTCCCGCTGTGTCCCCCGCTGTGTCCCGCTGTGTCCCGCTGTGTCCCCCACTGTGTCCTGCTATGTCCCCTCAGGGTCACCTCTGTTTCCCGTTGTGTCCCGCTGTGTTCCGTGGTGTCCTGCTTTGTTCCCCGCTCTGTCCACCGCTGAGTCCCCGCTGTGTCACCGCTGTGTCCCGATGTGTCCTCGCTGTGTCCCCCACTGTCTCCTGCTCTGTCCCCTGCTGTGTCTCACGCTTTGCCCCCGCTGTGCCCCCACTGTGTCCCGTTGTGTCCACAGCTGTGTACCACGCTGTGTAACGCTGTGTCCCCGCTGTATCGACGCTGTGTCCCACTGGGTCCCGCTTTGTCCTCGCTGGTTCCCCGCTGTGTCCCGCTGTGTCCCCCGCTGTGTCCCGCTTTGTCCCGCTGTGTCCCGCTCTGTCCCTGCTGTGTCCCACTGTGTCCCGCTGAGTCCTCGCTGTGTCAAGCTGTGTCCTGCTGTGTCCTCGCTTGTCCCCTGGTGTGTCCCGCTGTGTCCCCCGCTGTGTTCCACTGTGTCCTGCTGTGTCCCGCTGTGTCTCCGCTGTGTCCCGCTGTGTCATCGCTTTGTCCCCCGCTGTGTCCCGATGTGTCCCCCGCTGTGTCCCGCTGTGTCCTGCTGTATCCCGCTGTATCCCGCTCTGTCCCCCGCTGTGTCCCCCGCTTTGTCCCCCGCTGTGTCCCGCTGTGTCCCGCTGTGACCCTGCTGAGTCCCCCTGTGTCCCCGCTTTGTCCCGCTGTGTTGTCGCTGTGTCCTCCGCTGTGTCCCGCTGTGTCCCCCGCTGTCCCCCG
>NW_012300213.1:0-3576 GCF_000151885.1 Dipodomys ordii | reverse complement strand
GCGGGAGACAGCGGGGGACACAGCGAGGACACAGCGGGACACAGCGGGGTACTCAGCGGGGGACACAGCGGGAGACAAAGAGGGACACCACGGAACACAGCGGGACACAGCGGGAAACAGCAGTGACCCTGCGGGGACACTTTGGGACACAGCTGGGGACACAGCGGGACACAGAGGGGGACAGAGCGGGAAACAGAGGGGGACAGAGCGTGGGACACAGCGAGACACAGCAGGGACAAAGCTGGACACAGCGGGGTACCCAGAGGGATACAGCGGGGACGCAGCGGGGAAACAGCGTGACACAGCAGGACACAGCAGGACACAGCGGGGGACACAGCAGTACACAGCAGGACAAAGCGGGACACAGCAGGGACACAGCAGAGACACATCGGGGGACACAGCGGGACAGAGTGGGGTACACAGCTGGGGACACAGCGAGGACACAGCGGGACACAGCGGGACACAGCGGGATCACTGCGGGAACACAGCAGGACACAGCGGGGTACACAGCGGGACACAGCAGGACACAGCTGGGGACACAGCGGGGACACAGCGGGACACAGCGGAAAACAGCGGGAGACAAAGCGGGAGACAGCGGGGCACACAGCGAGGACACAGGGGGACACAGAGGCGACACAGAGGGGACTCAGCGGGGGACACAGCATGGTACAAAGTGGGACACCACGGGACACAGTGTTACACAGCGGGACACAGCGGGAACACTGCGGGACACAGCAGGAAAAAGCGGGGGACACAGCGGGACACAGCGGGCCACAGCGGGGAACACAGCGGGGGACAGCGGAGACAGAGAGTGGCCACAGCGAGACACAGCGGTGACACAGCTGGACACAGCGGGTACACAGCAGGACACAGCGGGCACACAGCGGGGACACAGCGGGACACAGCGGGACACTGCGGGGTCACAGCGGGACAAAGCGGGAGACACAGCGGGACACAGCAGGCACACAGCGGGGACACAGTGGGACACAGCGGGACACAGCAGGGGACACAGCGAGGACACAGCGGGGGACACAGCGGGGGACACAGCGGGACACAGTGGGGAACACAGCGAGGACACAGCGGGACACAGCGTGACACAGCGTCGATACAGCGGGGACACAGCGTTACACAGTGTGGTACACAGCTGTGGACTCAACGGGACACAGTTGGGGCACAGCCGGACACTGTGGGACACAGTGGGACACAGCGGGGACAAAGTGTGAGACACAGCAGGGGACAGAGAGGGTGACAGCAGGGGACACAGCGAGGAAACAGCGGGACACAGCGGTGACACAGCGGGGACTCAGGGGGTGACACAGCGGGACACAGAGGGGGATACAGCGGGACACAGCGCGGGACAAGGCGGGACACAGTGTGGGACAGAGCGTGGGACACAGCGAGACACAGCGGAGACAAAACTGGACACAGCGGGGTACACAGAGGTACAGAGCAGGGACACAGCGGGAAAACAGCGTGACACAAAAGGACACAGCGGGACACAGCGGGGGACACAGCGAGGACACAGCGGCACACAGTGGGGGACACAGCAAGGATAGAGCGGGAAACAGCGGGGGACACAGCAGGACATAGCGGGGGACAGAGCGGGACAGAGCGGGACACAGCGGGGGACACAGGATGGACACAGCGGTACACAGCGGGGGACAGATCGAGGACACATTGGGACACAGCGGGGACACAGTGGGACACAGCAGGGACACAGCGGGGGACACAGCGGGACACAGCGGGGGACACAGAGGGGGACACAGCGGGGAAAAAAGCGAGGCCATAGCAGAACACAGCGTGGGACACAGCGAGGACACAGCGGGACACAGCGGGACACAGCGTCGATACAGCGGGGACACAGCGGGACACAGCGAGGTACACAGCTGGGGACACAACGGGACACAGTGGGGGCACAGCCGGACACAGCGGGACACAGCGGTACACAGCAGGGACACTGTGGAATCATAGTGTGACACAGCGGGGTACACAGCGGGACACAGCGGGACACAGCTTGGGACACAGCGGGGACAAAGCGGCAGACAGCGGGGGACACAGCGAGGACACAGTGGGACACAGCGGCGACACAGTGGGGACTCACCGGGACTAAGCGGGGGACACAGCGTGACACAGCGGGACACAGCGAGGGACACAGCGGGGGACAACGGAGACAGAGAGGGGCCAAAGCGAGACACAGCGGTGATACAGCTGGACACAACGGAGTACACAGCGGGACACAGCGGGCACACAGCGGGGACACAGCAGGGAAGAGCGGGACACAGCAGGGAACACAGGAAGGAAACAGCGGGACCCAGTGGGACACAGCGTCAGTGGGATACAGCGTCGATACAGTGGGACACAGCGGGGTACACAGCTGGGGACACAACGGGACACAGCGGGGGATACAGCAAGGACACAGTGTGACCCAGCAGGACACAGCGGGGACACAGCGGGACCCAGCGGGGAAACCAGCGAGGACACAGTGGGACACAGCGGGGGACACAGCGAGAACACAGCGGGGGACACAGCGAGGACACAGTGGGACCCAGCGGGACACAGCGTCGATACAGCGGGCACACAGCGTTACACAGCGTGGTACACAGCTGTAGACACAACGGGACTCAGTGGGGGCACAACGGGACACAGCGGGACAAAGTGGGACACAGCGGGGACAAAGCGTGAGACACAGCGGGGGACAGAGCTGGAGACAGCGGGGGACACAGCGAGGACACAGTGGGACACAGCGGGGACACAGCGGGGACTCAGCGGGGGACACAGCGGGGGACAAAGAGGGACACCACGGAACACAGCGGGACACAGCGGGAAACAGCAGTGACCCTGCCTGGACACAGTGGGACACAGCGGGGGACACAGCGGGGGACAGTGGAGACAGAGAGTGGCCACAGCGAGACAAGCGGTGACATAGCTGGACACAGCGGGGTACACAGCGGGACACAGCGGGCACACAGCGGGGACACAGCGGGACAGAGCGGGACACAGCGGGGACACAGTGGGACACAGCGGGACAAAGCGGGCGACACAACGGGATACAGCAGGCACACAGCGGGGACACAGCGGGACAGAGGGACACAGCGGGTACAGAGCGGGACACAGCCGGACACAGCGGGACACAGCGGGGAACACAGCGGGACACAGTGGGGGACCCAGTCAGGACACAGCGGGACACAGCAGGGGACACAGCGAGGACACAGCGGGGGACACAGCGGGGGACACAGCGGGACACAGCGGGGAACACAGCGAGGACACAGCGGGACACAGCGTCGATAAAGCGGGGACACAGCGTTACATAGCGTGGTACACAGCTGTGGACACAACGGGACACAGTGGGGGCACAGCCGGACACAGCGGGACACAGTGAGACACAGCAGGGACAAAGCGTGAGACACAGCAGGGGACAGAGATGGAGACAGCAGGGGACACAGCGAGGAAACAGCGGGACACAGCGTTGACACAGCGGGGACAAGGCGGGGGACACAACGGGTCACAGCGGGGGACGCTGCGGGACACAGTGAAGGACAGAGCGTGGGACACAGCGAGACACAGCGGAACAAAGCG
>NW_012300212.1:0-3576 GCF_000151885.1 Dipodomys ordii | reverse complement strand
TGTCTCCCACATTGTCCCACGCTGTGTCCCTCTGTGTCCTCGCTGTGTCCCCTGCTGTGTCCCGCTATGTCCCCGCTTTGTCCCAAGCTGTGTCCCGCTGTGTCCCGCTGTGTATCCCGCTGTGTCCCGCTATGTTCCCGCAGTGTCCCCGCTGTGTCCCCGCTGTGTCGTGCTGTGTACTCGATGTGTCCCCAGCTGTGTCCCGTTGGGTCCCCAGCTGTGTACCCCGCTGTGTCCCTCTGTGTCCCGCTGTGTCCTACCTGTGTTACCCGCTGTTTCCCCGCTGTGTCCCTCTGTGTACCCCGCTGTGTACAGCTTTGTCTCTGATGTGTCTCGCTGTATCTCACGCTCTATCCCCGCTGTGTCCCGCTGTCCCCCGCTCTGTCCCGCTGTGTCCCGCTGTGTGCCCCGCTGTGTCCCGCTGTGTCCCCGCAGGGTCACCGCAGTTTCGCGCTGTCTCCTGCTGTGTTCCATGGTGTCCTGCTGTGTCCCCCGCTGTGTCCCCAGCTGAGTCCCCGCTGTGTCCCCGCTGTGTCTCGCTGTGTCCTCTCTGTGTCCCCAGCTGTCTCCCGCTCTGTCCCCCGCTGTGTCTCACGCTTTATGCCGTCTGTGTCCCACTCTGTCCCGCTGTGTCCCGCTGTGTCCACCACTGTGTCCCTTTGTGTCCCCAGCTGTGTAACCAGCTGTGTAACGCTGTGTATCCCGCTGTATCGAGGCTGTGTCCCGCTGGGTCCCGATGTGTCATGCTCTGTTATTCGTGATGTCCCCCTCTGTCCCCCACTGTGTCCCCTGCTCTGTCCTACTGTGTCCCCCGCTGTGTCCCGTTTTGTCCCGCTGTGTCCCCCACTGTGTCCCTGCTGTGTCCCTGCTGTGTCCCAGCTGTGTCACGCTGTGTCCTGCTGTGTCCCGTTGTGTCCTGCTGTAACCCTGCTGAGTCCCCCTGTGTCCCCGCTGTGTCCTGTTGTGTCGTCGCTCTGTCCTCCGCTGTGTCCCGCTGTGTCCTCTGCTGTGTCCCGCTGTGTCACTCTGTGTCCCGCTGTATCCCGCTGTGACCCCGCTGAGTCCCCGCTGTGTCCCCTGCTGTCTCCCACTCTGTCCCCCGCTGTGTCTCACGCTTTGTCCCCACTGTGTCCCACTGTGTCCCGCTGTGTCCCGCTGTGCCCACACTGTGTCCTGTTGTGTCCACAGCTGTGTACCACGCTGTGTAATGCTGTGTCCCCGTTGTATCTACGCTGTTCCTCGCTGTGTCCCGCTGTGTCCCCCGCTGTGTCCCACTGTGTCCTCACTGTGTCCCCCTCTGTGTCCCGCTGTGTCCCCTGCTATGTCCCGCTGTGTCCAGCTGTGTCCCGCTCTGTCCCCTCTTTGTGCCCGCTGTGTCCGGCTGTGTACTCCGTTGTGTCCAGCTGTGTCACCGCTGTGTCCCGCTCTGTCCCCTCTTTGTGCCCACTGTGTCCGGCTGTGTACTCCGTTGTGTCCAGCTGTGTCACCGCTGTGTCCCGCTGTGTCCTCTCTTTGTCTCCACTGTCCCCCGCTGTGTCCCCCGCTGTGTACCGCTGTGTCCCGCTGTGTCCCCCGCTTTGTCCCGCTGTGTCGACGCAGTGTTCCCTCTGTGTCCTGCTGTGTCACACTGTCCCCTGGTGTCCCGCTTTGTCCCCCGCTGTGTCGCGCTGTGTCCCGCTGTGTCCTCGCTGTGTCCCCCGCTGTCTCCCGCTCTGTCCCCCGCTGTGTCTCATGCTTTATCCCTTCTGTGTCCCACTCTGTCCCGCTGTGTCCCGCTGTGCCCACACTGTGTCCCGTTGTGTCCACAACTGTGTATCCCGCTGTGACCCCGCTGAGTCCCCGCTGTGACCCCGCTGTGTCCCCCGCTGTCTCCCACTCTGTCCCCCGCTGTGTCTCACGCTTTGTCCCCGCTGTGTCCCACTGTGTCCCGCTGTGTCCCGCTGTGCCCACACTGTGTCCCGTTGTGTCCACAGCTGTGTACCACGCTGTGTAACGCTGTGTCCCCGCTGTATCTACGCTGTTCCTCGCTGTGTCCCGCTGTGTCCCCCGTTGTGTCCCCCGCTGTGTCCTCGCTGTGTCCCCAGCTGTGTCCCACTTTGTCCTAGCTGGGTCCCCCGCTGAGTCCCGCTGTGTCCCCCGCTGTGTCCCACTGTGTTCCGCTGTGTCCCGCTCTGTCCCTGCTGTGTCCCGCTGTGTCCCGCTGTGTCCCCCTGTGTGCGCGCTGTGTCCCGCTATGTACTCCGTTGTGTCCAGCTGTTTCACCGCTGTGTCCCCCGCTTTGTCCCGCTGTGTCCCGCTGTGTACTCGGTGCCTCACCCGCTGTGTCCCGCTGTGTCCCAAGCTGTGTTCCGCTGTGTCCCCCGCTGTGTCCCGCTGTGTCCCGCTATGTCCCTGCTGTGTCCCACTGTGTCCCCCGCTGTGTCCCGCTGTGTCCCTGCTGTGACCCGCTCTGTCCCCGCTGTATTGACGCTGTGTCCCGGTGTGTCCCACTGTGTCCATGCTGTGTTCCCGGCTGTGTCCCGCTTTGTACACCTCTGTGTCCCCCGCTGTGTCCAGCAGTGTCCCCGGCTGTGACCCGCTGTGTTCCGCTGTGTCCCCCGCTGTGTCCCCACTGTGTGCCCCCGGTGTCCCGCTGTGTCCCCTCTCTGTCCCCAGCTGTCCCCCGCTGTTTCCCATGCTGTGTCCCACTGTGTCCCGCTGTGTCACCCGTTTTGCCCCGCTGTGCCCCTGCAGTGTCCCCGCTGTGTCACACTGTGTCACACTGTGTCCCGTGTTGTCCTGCTTTGGCCACCGCTGTGACCTCGCTGTGTTTCTCTCTGTGTCCCGCTGTGTAACCTTCTGTGTCCTCCGCTGTGTCCCGCTGTGTACCCCGCTGTGTCCAGCTGTGTCCTCGCTGTGTCCCCCGCTGTCTCCTGCTTTGTCCCATGCTGTGTCCCGCTGTGACCTGCTGTGTCCTCGCTGTGTCCCCTGCTGTGTCCCGCTGTGTCCCCGCTGTGTCCACTGCTGTGTCCCGCTGTGTACCCCGCTGTGTCCCGCTATGTTCCCACAGTGTCCCCGCTGTGTCCCGCTGTGTCCCACTGTGTCCCGTGGTGTCCCAGTTTGTCCCCTGCTGTGTCCCCTGGTGAGTACCCGCTGTGTCCCGCTGTGTCCTGCTGTGTACCCCGCTGTGTCCAGCTGTGTCACGGCTGTGTCCCGCTGTGGCCCATCTCTGTCTCCGCTGTGTCCTACTGTGTCCCCCACTTTGTCCCGCTGTGTCCCGCCGTGTACCCCGCTTTGTCCTGCTGTGTCCCCGCAGGGTCCCGCTGTGTCCCACTGTGTCACACTGTGTCCCGTGGTGTCCCTCTTTGTCCCCTGCTGTGTCCCCCGCTGAGTCCCCTCTGTGTGGCCGCTGTGTCCCTCTGTGTCCTCGCTGTGTCCCCCGCTGTCTCCTGCTTTGTCCCCCGCTGTGTTCTGCTGTGTCACGCTGTGTCCTCGCTGTGTCCCCCGCTGTGTCCCGCTGTGTCCCCGCTATGTCCCCAGCTGTAGACCTGCTGTGTCCCGCTGTGTACCCCGCTGTGTCCCGCTATGTCCCGCTGA
>NW_012300211.1:0-3576 GCF_000151885.1 Dipodomys ordii | reverse complement strand
GATAAACTGAAGCTTAAGATACAGAAGATGGAGAAGAGCAGAAGCAGAAGCAGAAGGTTAATCTTAAGCTGAATGTGAAGCAGATAGAGAAGCAGGAGAACCTGAATAAGCTGGAGAAGCAGAAGCATAAGAATCAGGATAAGTCGAAGAAGCAGAAGCTTATTCTGATGCAGAAGGAGAAAGATAAGAAGCTCAATCTGAAGCATAATCAGAAGAATCAGAAATAGTAGAATAAGCAGTAGCTGAAGCACCAGGACAAGCAGAAGAACATGATGGAGAAGGCGAAAGAGAAGGATTAGGAGTAGGAGAATCAAAAGGATAAGCAGAAGCAGAAAGAGACGCAGAAGGAGAAGCTTCTCGAGAAGTATGAGAAGCAGGAGAAGCAGAATCAAGAGAAGCAGAAGAAACAGAAGACGCAGAAGCAGAATGAGAAGCAGAAGGAGAAATTGAAGCAGAAGAAGAAGCAGAAGCAGAAGGAGAAGCAGAAGAAAGAGAAGGAGAAGCAGAAAGAGAAGCAGAAAGAGAAGCACAACGAGAAGCACAACGAGATTCAGGAGAAGCAGGAGAAGCAGAAGCAGAAGAAACATGAGAAGGAGAAGAAGCAGAAGCAGATGGAGAAGCAAAAACAGAAGGAAATGCAGAAATAGAAGCAGGAGCAGCAGAAGAAGCAGCAGCAGGAGAAGCAGAAGCAGAAGAAGCCGAAGAAGCAGAAGCAGAACCTGAAGCATAAGGAGATACAGGAGAAGCAGAAGAAGCAGAATCTGGAGAAGCAGAAGGAGAAGCAGAAGCAGAAAGAGAAGCAAAAGCAGAAGGAGAAGCAGAAGAAACAGAAGAAGCAGAGGCAGTAGCAGAAGAAGCAGAAGATGCAGAAGCAGAAGGAGAAGCAGAAGCAGTAGTAGAAGCAGAAGAAGAGAAGCAGAAGGAGAAGCATAAAAAGAAACAGAAGGAGAAGCAGGAGAAGCAGAAGCAGGGGAAGCAGAATCAGAAGAAATAGAAGAAGGAGAAGAAGCAGAAGCAGAAAGAGAAGCAGAAACAGAAGGAGAAGCAGAAAAAGAAGCAGAAGAAGCCGAAGAAGCAAAAGCAGAACCTAAAGCAGAAGGAGAAGCAGGAGAAGCACAAGAAGCAGAATCTGGAGAAGAAGAAGGAGAACCAGAAGGAGAAGCAGAAGTAGAAAGAGAAGCAAAAGCAGAAGGAGAAGCAGAAGAAACAGAAGAAGCAGAATCAGTAGCAGAAGAAGCTGAAGATGCAGAAGCAGAAAGAGAAGCAGAAGTAATAGCAGAAGTACGAGAAGGAGAAATAGAAGGAGAAGCAGAAGGGGAAGCAGGAAAAGCAGAAGAAACAGAAGCAGACGGAGAAGCAGAAGAAGGAGAAGGAGAAGCCAGAGCAGAAGAAGAAGCAGAAGGAAAAGCACAAGCAGAAGATGCAGAAGGAGAAGCAGGAAATGCAGAAGACGCAGAAGCAGAAGGAGAAGAAGAAGGAGAAGAATCAGAATTAGAAGAAGCAGAAGCAGAAATAGAAAGAGAAGCCGACGAAGAGAAGCTGAACGAGAAGCAGGAGAAGCAGAAGAAGCACAAGAGGGAGAAGCAGAAGAAGAAGAAACAGAAGAAGGAGAAGGAGCAGAAGAAGAAGGAGAAACAGAAAGAGAAGCAGGAAAAGCAGAAGAAGCAGAAGCAGGAGAAGCAGAAGGAGAAGAAACAGGAGAAGGACAAGAAGCAGAAAGAGAAGCAGTAGAAGTAGAAGAGGCAGGAAAAGCAGAAGCAGAAGAAAGAGAAGAAGAAGAAGACGAAGAAGAAAAGAAGAAGAAGAAGCATAAGGAGAAGCATAAGGAGAAGCATAAGGAGAAGTATAAGGAGAAGCAGTAGAAGGAGAAGAAGCAGAAGCAGGAGAAGCTGAAGCAGAAGAAAAAGAATAAGCAAAAGAAGCAGAAGCAGAAGCAGTGAGAGAAGCGAAGAAGGAGAAGGAAAAGGAGCAGCAGAAGGAGAAGCAGAAGGAGATGCAGAAGCAGAAAGAGAAGCAGAAACAGAAAGAGAAGTTGGAGAATCAGAAGAAGCAGAAGCAGAAAGAGAAGCAAAAGAGGGAGAAGGAGAAGCAGAAGCAGAAGGACAATCAGGAGAAGCAGAAGAAGCAGAAGCGGGAGAAGCAGCAGCAGAAGAAGAAACAGAAGAAGGAGAAGGAGCAGAAGGAGAGGCAGAAGCAGAAGGAGAAGCAGAAATAGAAACAGAAGAAGAAGAAGCAGTTGCAGGAGAAGCAGAAGCAGAAGGAACAGAAGAAGCTGAAGAAGCAGAAGGAGAACCTGAAGCAGAAGGACAAGCAGGAGCAGCAGAAGCTGGAAGAGCAGAAGCAGAAGATACAGAACAAGCAGAAAAAGCAGAAGCAGAACGAGAAGCAGAAGAATAAGAAGGAGAAAGAGAAGGATTAGGAGTAGGAGGAGCAGAAGCAGAATTAGAAGCAGAAAGAGAAGCAGAAGGAGAAGCAGACGAAACAGAAGAAGCAGAAGCAGAAGCAGTAGCAGAAGAAGCTGAAGATGCAGAAGCAGATAGAGAAGCAGCAGGAATAGCAGAATAACGAGAAGGAGAAACAGAAGGAGAAGAAGAATGAGAAGCAGAAGGAGAAGCAGGAAAAACAGAAGAAGCAGAAACAGACGGAGAAGCAGAAGTAGGAGAAGCAGAAGCAGAAGAAGAAGCAGAAGGAAAAGCACAAGCAGAAGGAGATGCAGAAGGAGTATCAGGAGAATCAGAAGAAGCAGAAGCAGAAGGAGAAGCAGAAGGAGAAGAAGCAGAATCAGAAGAAGCAGAAGGAGAAGTAGAAAGAGAAGCCGACGAAGAGAAGCAGAACGAGAAGCAGGAGAAGCAGAAGAAGCAGAGCGGGAGAAGCAGAAGAATAAGAAATAGAAGGAGCAGAAGCCTAAGGAGAAGCAGAAGCAGAAGGAGAAGCAGAAAGAGAAGCAGGAAAAGCAGAAAAGGCAGAAGCAGGAGAAGCAGAAGCAGAAGAAACAGAAGGACAAGAAGCAGAAGCAGAAGGAGAAGCAGAAACAGAAGGAGAAGCAGAAAGAGAAGGAGGGGAAGCAGAAGAAGCAGAAGCAGGAGAATCAGACGCATAAGAATCCGAAGAATCAGAAGCAGAACCTGAAGCAGAAGGAGAAGCAGGAGAAGCAGAAGAAGCAGAATTTGGAGAAGCAGAAGGAGAAGCAGAAGCAGAAAGAGAATCAAAAGCAGAAGGAGAAGCAGAAGAATCAGAAGAAGCAGAAGCAGTAGCAGTTGCAGCAGAAGGAGAAGCAGAAGGAAAAGCAGGAGAACAAGAAGGAGAAAGAGAAACAGAAGCAGAAGGAGAAGGAGAATCAGAAGGAGAAGCAGAAGAAGCAGAAGGAGAAGCAGAAGGAGAAATAGAAGCAGAAGAAGCAGCACAAGGAGAAGCAGAAGCAGAAGAAGATGCATAAGGAGAAGTAGGAGAAGCAGAAGTAGTAGAAGCAGAAGGAGAAGTAGAAGTAGGAGAAGGAGAAGGAAGAGCCGCAGAAGCAATAGGAGAAGCAGAAGGAGAAGTAGAAGCAGAATGAGAAGAAGAAAGAGAAGGAGTGGA
>NW_012300210.1:0-3576 GCF_000151885.1 Dipodomys ordii | reverse complement strand
AGAAGGAGAAGAAGAAGGAGAAGAATCAGAATCAGAAGAAGCAGAAGCAGAAATAGAAAGAGAAGCCGACGAAGAGAAGCAGAACGAGAAGCAGGAGAAGCAGGAGAAGCACAAGCGGGAGAAGCAGAAGAAGAAGAAACAGAAGAAGGAGAAGGAGCAGAAGCAGAAGGAGAAGCAGAAAGAGAAGCAGGAAAAGCAGAAGAAGCAGAAGCAGGAGAAGCAGAAGGAGAAGAAACAGGAGAAGGACAAGAAGCAGAAGCAGAAGCAGAAGGAGAAGCAGAAACAGAAGGAGAAGCCGAAAGAGAAAGAGGGGAAGCAGAAGAAGCAGAAGCAGGAGAAGCAGAAGCATAAGAATCCGAAGAAGCAGAAGCAGAACCTGAAGCAGAAAGAGAAGCAGGAGAAGCAGAAGAAGCCGAATCTGGAGAAGCAGAATGAGAAGCTGAAGTAGAAGCAGAAGCAGAAGCAGAATGAGAATCAAAAGCAGAAGGAGAAGCAGAAGAAACAGAAGAAGCAGAAGCAGTAGCAGTTGCAGCAGAAGCAGAAGGAAAAGCAGAAGAACGAGAAGGAGAAGGAGAAACAGAAGGAGAAGCAGAAGGAGAATCAGAAGGAGAAGCAGAAGAAGCAGAAGGAGAAGCAGAAGGAGAAACAGAAGCAGAAGAAACATCAGAAAGAGAAGCAGAAGCAGAAGAAGATGCAGAAGGAGAAGCAGGAGAAGCAGAAGAAGCAGAAGGAGAAGGAGAAGAAGGAGAAGGAGAAGGAAGAGCCGCAGAAGCAATAGGAGAAGCAGAAAGAGAAGCAGAAGCAGAATGAGAAGCAGAAAGAGAAGCAGTAGAAGCAGAAGAAGCAGGAAAAGCAGTAGCAGAGGAAAGAGAAGAAGACGAAGAAGAAGAAGAAGCATAAGGAGAAGCATAAGGAGAAGCATAAGGAGAAGTATAAGGAGAAGCAGTAGAAGCAGAAGAAGTAGAAGCAGGAGAAGCAGAAGCAGAAGAAAAAGAATAAGCAAAAGAAGCAGAAGCAGAAGCAGTGGGAGAAGCAGAAGTAGGAGAAGGAGAAGGAGCAGCAGAAGGAGAAGCAGAAGCAGAAAGAGAAGCAGAAACAGAAGGAGAACAAGAAGGAGAAGCAGGAGAATCAGAAGAAGCAGAAAGAGAAGGAGAAGAAGGAGAAGCAGAAGTAGAATCAAAAGAAACAGAAGAAGAAGAAGAAGAAGAAGAAGAAGAAGAAGAAGAAGAAGAAGAAGAAGAAGAAGAAGAAACAGAAGCAAAAGAAACAGAAGAAGGAGAAGAGCAGAAGCAGAAGCAGAAGGAGAAGCAGAAGCAGAAGGAGAAGCAGAAAGAGAAGCAGGAGAAGCAGAAGAAGCAGGAGAAGCAGAAGCAGAAGAAACAGGAGAAGCCGAAGAAGCAGAAGCAGAATCTGAAGCAGAAGGAGAAACAGAAGAAGCACAATCTGAAGCAGAAGCAAAAGAAACAGAAATAGTAGAATAAGCAGAAGCAGAAGCACCAGGACGGGAAGGCGAAAGAGAAGGATTAGGAGTAGGAGAAGCAAAAGGATAAGCTGAATCAGAAAGAGACGCTGAAGGAAAAGTAGCATGAGAAGTAGGAGAAGGAGGAGAAGCAGAAGCAAGAGAAGCAGAAGAAACAGAAGACGCAGAAGCAGAATGAGAAGCAGAAGGAGAAATTGAAGCAGAAGGAGAAGCAGAAGAAGGAGAAGGAGAAGTAGAAGCAGAAAGAGAAGCAGAACGAGAAGTAGGAGAAGCAGAAGCAGGAGAAGCAGAAACAGAAGAAGGAGAAGAAGCAGAAGGAGAAGCAGAAACAGAAGGAAAAGCAGAAAGAGAAGCAGAAGAAGAAGCAGCAGGAGAAGCAGAAGCAGAAGAAGCCGAAGAAGCAGAAGCAGAACCTGAAGCAGAAGGAGAAGCAGAAGAAGCAGAATCTGGAGAAGCAGAAGGAGAAGCAGAAGCAGAAAGAGAAGCAAAAGCAGAAGGAGAAGCAGAAGAAACAGAAGAAAGGCAGTAGCAGAAGAAGCAGAAGATGCAGAAGCAGAAGGAGAAGCAGAAGGAAAAGCAGAAGAACGAGAAGGAGAAGGAGAAGGAGAAACAGAATGAGAAGCAGAAAGAGAAGAAGAAGAAGGAGCAGGAGAAGGAAAAGCAGCAGGAGAAGCAGAAAGAGAAGCAGAAGGAGAAGCAGGAGATGCAGAAACAGGAGAAGCAGAAGCAGAAGAAACAGGAGAAGGACAAGAAGCAGAAGCAGAAGGAGATGCAGAAACAGAAGGAGAAGCAGAAGGAGAAGGAGGGAAAGCAGAAGAAGCAGAAGTAGGAGAAGCAGAAGCATAAGAATGCGAAGAAGCAGAAGGAGAACCTGAAGCAGAAGGAGAAGCAGGAGAAGCAGAAGAAGCAGAATCTGGAGAAGCAGAAGGAGAAGCAGAAGGAGAAGCAGAAGCAGAAAGAGAATCAAAAGCAGAAGGAGAAGCAGACGAAACAGAAGAAGTAGAAGGAGTAGCAGGTGTAGCAGAAGCAGAAGGAAAAGCAGAAAAAAGGAAGGAGAAGGAGAAACAGAAGGAGAAGTAGAAGGAGAAGCAGAAAGAGAAGCAAGTAAAGCAGAAGAAGAAGAAGCAGAAGGAGAATCAGAAGGAGAAGCAGAAGAAGGAGAAGGAGAAACAGAAGCAGAAGAAGATGCAGAAGGAGAAGCAGGAGAAGCAGAAGAAGCAGAAGCAGAAGGAGAAGCAGGAGAAGCAGAAGAAGCAGAATCTGGAGAAGCAGAAGGAGAAGGAGAAGCAGAAAGAGAAGCAAAAGCAGAAGGAGAAGCAGAAGAAACAGAAGGAGAAGCAGAAGGAGAAACAGAAGCAGAAGAAGCAGCACAAGGAGAAGCAGAAGCAGAAGAAGATGCAGAAGGAGAAGCAGGAGAAGCAGAAGAAGCAGAAGGAGAAGGAGAAGTATTAGTAGGAGAAGGAAGAGCCGCAGAAGAAATAGGAGAAGCAGAAGGAGAAGCAGAAGCAGAATGAGAAGCAGAAAGAGAAGCAGTAGAAGAAGAAGAAGCAGGAGAAGCAGAAGCATCAGAAATTGAAGAAGAAGAAGAAGAAGAAGAAGAAGAAGAAGAAGAAGAAGAAGAAGAAGAAGAAGAAGAAGAAGAAGAAGAAGAAGAAGAAGAAGAAGAAGAAGAAGAAGAAGAAGGAGAAGGAGAAGGTGAAGGAGAAGCAGTAGAAGCAGAAGAAGCAGAAGCTGGAGAAGCAGATGCTTAAGAAAAAGATTAAGCATAAGAAGTAGAATCAGAGGGAGATTCAGAAGATGGAGAAGCAGATGCATAAGAATCATTTTTTTGTTAAGCAGAAGCATAAGAAGATGCTTAATGAGATGCTGGAGAATTGAATTAAGGTTATGGAGAAGGTGTAAGATAAGGATTAGGAGTAGGAGAAGCAAAATGATATTCTTTTTTAGAATGAGTCGCAGATGGAGAATTATCATTATAAGTAGGATAAGCATGAGTTTCTTTAGTATGTGTATGCAGAAGAAACTGAAGACGCATAAGCATATTTGACAATCTGAAGGGTGAAATTGTAGCAGATGCTGATGCATATGGAGTAAGC
>NW_012300209.1:0-3577 GCF_000151885.1 Dipodomys ordii | reverse complement strand
CTGCTTCTTCTCCTTCCTATGTTTCTTCTGCTTCTGCTTCTCCTGCTTCTGCTTCTTCTGCTTCTCCTGCTTCCCCTTCTCATTCTCCTTCTCTTTCTGCTTCTGCTTATCCTTCTGTTTCTCCTCCTCCTAATCCTTCTCTTTCTCCTTCTCCTTCTTCTTCTTCTGCTTCTCCTGCTGCTTCTTCTTCTGCTTCTTCTGCTTTTTCTGTTTCTTCTTCTTCTGCTTCAGCTTCTGCTTCTTCTGCTTCTCCTTCTGCTTCTGCTCTTCTCCTTCTGCTTCTTCTGTTTCTGCTTCTCCTGCTTCTTCTTCTTCTGCTTCTCCTACTTCTCCTTCTGCTTCTCCGTCTCCTTCTCCTTCTCCTTCAATTTCTCCTTCTTGTGCTTCTCATTCTGCTTCTGCTTCTGCTTCTCCTGCTTCTGCTTCTTCTGTTTCTCCTTCTGCTTCTTCTTCTGCTTCTCTTTCTGCTTCTTATTCTGCTTCTGCTACTCCTACTCCTAATCCTTCTCTTTCTCCTTCTTCTTCTGCTTCTCGTTCTGCTTCTGCTTCTTCTGCTTGTTCGGTTTCTTCTGCTTCTGCTTTTCCAGCTTCTGCTGCTTCTGCTTCTCCTTCTGCTTCAGGTTCTCCTTCTGATTCTTCGGCTTCTTCTATTTCTTCTGCTTCTGCTTCACCTGCTACTGCTTCTTCTGCTTCTTCTGCTACTCTTTCTGCTTCTCCTTCTGCTTCTGCTTCTCCTTCTGCTCCTTCTCCTTCTTCTGTTTCTTCTTCTTCTTCTTCTGCTTCTCCCGCTTCTGCTTCTTCTGCTTCTGCTGCTTGTCCTTCTCCTTCTGCTTCTCCTTCTCCTTCTTCTGCTTCTCTATCTGCTTCTGCTTCTTCTGCTTCTCCAGCTTCTCCTTCTTCTTCTTCTATTTCTGCTTCTCTTTCTGCTTCTGCATTTCCTTCTGCTTCACCTTCTGCTGCTCCTTCTCCTTCTACTATTTCTCCCTCTGCTTCTGCTTCTTATGCTTCTTCTTTTTCTTCTGGTTCTGCTTCTCCTGCTTCTGCTTTCTTATGCTTCTACTGCTTTCTTCTTCTGCTTCTTCTGCTTCTTCTGCTTCTACTTCTTTTTCTGCTTCTGCTTCTCCTGCTTCTGCTTCTCCTGCTTGTTTTTCTGCTTCTCTGCTGCGTTTTCTACTTCTCCTTCTGCTTCTCTTTTTGCTTCTCCTTCTGCTTCTGCTTCTTCTGTTTCTCGTGCCAGAATTTCTGGTTCTACTTTCTTCTGCTGCTTCTCCTTCTGCTTCTGCTTCTCCTTCTGCTTCTGTTTCTGCTTCTTCTCTTTCGGCTTCTCCTGCTTCTGCTTCTTGTCCTCCTCCTGCTTCTCTTTCTGCTTCTCATTCTGCTTCTGGTTCTCCTTCTGCTTCTGCTTCTCCTCCTTCTACTTCTCCTACTTCTGCTTCTCTTTCAGCTTCTGCTTCTTCTGCTTCTCCTACTTCTCCTTCTGCATCTCCTTCTGCTTGTGCTTGTCCTTATGCTTCTTCTTCTGCCTCTGCTTCTCCTTCTCCTTCTTTTGCTTCACCTTTTGCTTCTGCTTCTTCTGCTTTTCCTGCTTCTCCTTCTGCTTCTGCTTCTTCTGCTTCTCCTTCTCCATCTTCTTCTGCTTCTGATTCTCCTTCTCCTTCTTCTGCTTCTCCTTCTGATTCTCCTTCTGCTTCTTCTTCTGCTTTACCTGCTTCTCTTTCTGCTTCTCCTTCTGCTTCTCCTTCTGTTTCTCCTTCTCCTTCTTGTTCTTCTGCTTTTCCTTCTGCTTTTCCTACTGCTTCTGCTACAACTGCTACTGCTTCTACTTCTTCTGTTTCTTCTGCTTCTCCTTCTGCTTTTGATCCTCTTTCTGCTTCTGCTTCTCCTTTTGCTCTCATTCTGCTTCTCCAGATTCTGATTCTTCTGCTTCTCCTGCTTCTCCTTCTGCTTCAGGTTCTGCTTCTGCTTCTTCGGATTCTTATGCTTCTGCTTCTCCTGCTTCTGCTTCTTCTGTTTCCCCTCCTTCTCTTTCTGCTTCTATTTCTGGTTCTGCTTCTTGTCCTTCTCCTGTTTCTTCTGCTTGTTCTTCTCCTGTTTCTGCATTTCCTGCTTCTCCTTCTGCTGCTCTTTCTGTTTCTCCTGCCGCTTTTCCTTCTACTGCTCCTTCTTCTGCTTCTCTTTCTGCTTCTACTCCTGTTTCTCCTTCTCCTTCTCCTTCTAGTTCTTCTGCTTTTCCTTCTGCTTCTGAATCTTCTGCTTATTCTGATACTGCCTCTGGTTCTTCTGTTTCTTCTGCTTCTCCTTCTGCTTTTGCTTCTCTTTCTGCTTCTGCTTCTCCTTCTGCTTCTCCAGATTCTGCTTCTTCTGCTTCTCCTGCTTCTCCTTCTGCTTCAGGTTCTGCTTTTGCTTTTTTCGGCTTCTTCTGCTTCTGCTTCTTCTTCTGCTGCTTCTTCTGCTTCTCCTGCTTCTCTTCCTGCTTTTCCTTCTGTTTCTGCTTCTCCTTCTGCTTCTTCCCCTTCTTCTGTTTCTTCTGCTTCGGCTTCTCCAGCTTCTGCTTTTCCTGCTTCTCTTTCTGCTTCTCCTTCTGCTTCTGCTCCTCCTTCTGCTTCTGCTCCTTCTATTTCTTCTGTTTCTTCTTCTTCTGCTTCTCCCGCTCTGCTTCTTCTGCTTCTCCTGCTTCTCGTTCTGCTTCTCTTCGTCGGCTTCTCTTTCTACTTCTCCTTCTGCTTCTTCTGATTCTGCTTCTTCTCCTTCTGCTTCTCCTTCTGCTTCTGCTTTTTCTGCTTCTCCTGCTACTCCTTCTGCATCTCCTTCTGCTTGTGCTTTTCCTTCTGCTTCTTCTTCTGCTTCTGCTTCTCCTTCTTCTGCTTCTCTGTCTGTTTCTGCTTCTTCTGTTTTTCCTGCTTCTCCTTCTGCTTCTCATTCTTCTTCTCCTTCTGTTTCTCCTTGTCGTTATTCTGCTATTCCTTCTGCTTCTCTATCTGCTTCTGCGTCTTCAGCTTCTTCTGCTACTGCTTCTGCTTCTGCTTCTTCTGTTTCTTCTGCTTCTCTTTCTGCTTCTCCTTCTGCTTTTGCTTCTCATTCTGCTTCTGCTTCTCCTTCTGGTTCTCCTTCTTCTCCAGATTCTGCTTCTTCTGCTCCTCCTGCTTCTCCTTCTGGTTCTCCTTCTTCTCCAGATTCTGCTTCTTCTGCTCCTCCTGCTTCTCCTTCTGCTTCAGGTTCTGCTTCTGCTTCTTCTGCTTCTATTTCTGCTTCTCCTTCTGTTTCTGCTTCTCTTTCTGCTTCTGCTTCTTATCCTTCTTCTATTTCTTTTGATTCTGCTTCTCCTGCTTCTGCTTCTCCTGCTTCTCCTTCTGTTTCTCCTTCTGCTTCTCCTTCTGCTTCTCCTTCTTCTGCTTCTACTTCTGCTTCTGCTTCTCCTTCTGCATCTTCTTCTGTTTCAATTTCTCCTTCTTCTGCTTTTCATTCTGCTTCTGCTTCTCCTGCTTCTGCTTCTTCTGCTTCTCCTGCTTCTCCTTCTGCTTCTCTTTCTGCTTCTGCTTATCCCTCTGTTTCTCCTCCTACTCCTAATCCTTCTCTT
>NW_012300208.1:0-3577 GCF_000151885.1 Dipodomys ordii | reverse complement strand
GCTGTGTCCTCGCTGTGTTCCCCGCTGTGTACCGCTGTGTCCTCTGCTGGGTCCCCCACTGTGTCGCGCTGTGTCCCTCGCTGTGTCCCGCTGTGTCCCGCTCTGTCCCTGCTGTGTCCCGCTGTGTCCTGCTGTGTCCTCGCTGTGTCCCCCGCTGTCTCCCGCTCTGTCCCCCGCTACGTCTCACGATTTGTCCTCGCTGTGTCCCACTGTGTCCTGCTGTGCCCCCACTGTGTCCCGTTGTGTCCACAGATGTGTACCACGCTGTGTAACGCTGTATCCCCCTGTATCGACGCTGTGTCCCGGTGTGTCCCGCTGTGTCCTCGCTGTGTTCCCCACTGTGTCCCGCAGTGTCCCCCGCTGTGTCCTCGCTGTGTCCCCCACTGTGTCCCGCTGTGTCCTCGCTGTGTCCTCCCTTGTGTCCCGCTGTGTCCCCCGCTGTGTCCCGCTGTGTCCTCGCTGGGTACCCCGCTGTGTCCCGCTGTGTCCTTGCTGTGTCCCCCGCTTTGTCCCGCTGTGTCCTCGCTGGGTCCCCCGCTGTGTCCCGCTATTTCCCGCTGTGTCCCACTCTGTCCCTGCTGTGTCCCGCTGTGTCCTGCTGTGTCCTCGATGTGTCCCCCGCTGTCTCCCGCTCTGTCCCCCGCTTCGTCTCACGATTTGTCCTCGCTGTGTCCCACTGTGTCCCGCTGTGTCCCGCTGTGCCCCCACTGTGTCCCGTTATGTCCACATATGTGTACCACGCTGTGTAACGCTGTATCCCCGCTGTATCGACGCTGTGTCCCGCTGTGTCCTCGCTGTGTTCCCCGCTGTGTCCTGCTCTGTCCTGCTCTGTCCCTGCTGTGTGCCGCTGTGCCCTGCTGTGTCCTCCCTGTGTCCCCGCTGTCTCCCGCTCTGTCCCCCGCTGTATCTCACAATTTGTCTTCGTTTTGTCCCACTGTGTCCCGCTGTGTCCCGCTGTGCCCCCACTGTGTCCCCTTGTGTCCACAGATGTGTACCACACTGTGTAACGCTGTATCCCCGCTGTATCGACGCTGTGTCCCGCTGGGTCCCGCTGTGTCCTCGCTGTGTTCCCTGCTGTGTCCCGCTGTGTCCCCCGGTGTGTCCCCCGCTGTTTTCCTGTCTGTGTCCCCCGCTGTGTCCTGCTGTGTCCTCGCTGGGCCCTCCGCTGTTTCCCGCTGGGTACCCCGCTGTGTCCCGCTGTGTCCCCTGCTGTGTACCCTGCTTTGTCCCGCTGTGTTCCCCGCTGTGTCCCGCTGTGTCCCCCGCTGTGTCCCCCTGTGTCCTCGCTGTGTCGTGCTCTGTCTCCCCCTTGTCCCCGCTGTGTCCCGCGCTCTCCCGTAGTGTCTCGCTTTGTCCCCCGCTGTGTCCGCCGCTGAGTCCCCGCTGTGTCCCCGCTGTGTCCCGCTCTGTCCTCCCTGTGTCCCCCGCTGTGTCCCGCTGTGTCCCCTGCTGTGTCCTTCTGTGTCTACTGCTGTGTTCCTGCTGTGTCCAGCTGTGTCCCGCTGTGTCCCCCTGTTTCCTCACTGTGTCCCACACTGTGTTCCGCTGAGTACTTGCTGTGTCCCCCGATGTGTCCCGTTTTGTCCCCAGCCGTGTACCCCGCTGTGGCCCACTCTGACCCCGCTGTATCGACGCTGTGTCCCGCTGTGTCCTCGCTGTGTCCCCCGCTGTGTCCCGCTGTGTGCCCCGCTGTGTCCTGATGTGTCCCGCTTTGTCCCGCTGTGTCCCTGATGTGACCCTCAGTGTCCCGGTGTGTCCCCGCTGTGGCCCCGCTGTGTCTGGCTGTGTATACCCCGCTTTGTCCAGCTTTGTCCCCGCTGGGTCCCGCTGTGTCCTCGCTGTGGTCCCTGTTGTGTCCTGCTCTGTCCCCCACTGTGTCCCCCGCTGTGTCCTGCTGTGTCCCATGCTGTGTCCCGTTTTGTCCCGCTGTGTCCCTCGCTGTGTCCCTGCTGTGTCCCCGCTGTGTCCCGCTGTGTCCCGCTGTGTCCTGTTGTGTCCCACTGTGACCCTGCTGAGTCCCCCTATGTCCCGCTGTGTCCCGCTGTGTCGTCGCTCTGTCCCCCGCTGTGTCCCCCGCTGTGTCCCGCTGTGTCCCGCTTTGTCCCGCTGTATCCCGCTGTGTCCCCGCTGTGCGCCCGCTCTGTCCCACTGAGTACACCGCTGTGTCCATCTGTGTCCCCGCTGTGTCCCGCTGTATCCCCTCTCTCTCCCCTGCTGTCCCCCGCTGTGTCCCCCGCTGTGTCCTGCTGTGTCCCGCTGTGTCTCTGGGTGTGTTCTCCTGTGTCCATGCAGTGTCCCGGCTGTGTCTCGCTGTGTCACACTGTGTCCCGTTGTGTTCCTAGCTGTGTACCCCGTTGTTTCCTGCTGTATCGACTCTGTGTCCCACTGGGACCCGCTGTTTCCTTCCTGTGTTCCCCGCTGTGTCTCGCTGTGTCCCTGCTCTATCGACGCTGTGTCCCTGCTGTGTCCCGCTGTTTCCCGCTCTGTCCTCGCTGTGTCCCCAGCTGTGTCCCGTTGTGTCCCCAGCTGTGTCCCCCGCTATGTCCCGCTGTGTGTACTGCTGTGTCCACGCTGTGTCCCGCTGTGTCTCGCTGTTTCCCACTGTGTCCTCTCTGTGTCCCCTGCTATGTTCGGCTGTGTCTTCGCTGTGTCCCCCGCTGTGTCCCGCTGTGTCCTCGCTGGGTCCTCCGCTGTGTCCCGCTGTGTCCCCTGCTGTGTCCCGCTGTGTCCTCGCTGTGTCCCCCGCTGTGTTCCATTGTGTCCCGCTGTGTCCCCCGCTTTGTCCTGCTGTGTCTCCGCAGTGTCCCCGCTGTGTCCCGCTGTGTCACACTGTGTCCCGTGGTGTCCCACTTTGTCCCCCGCTGTGTCGCCCGCTGTGTCCCCCGCTGAGTCCCCTCTGTTTCGACGCTGTGTCCCGCTGTGTCCCGCTGTTTCCCGCTGAGACCTCGCTCTGTTCCCCGCTGTGTCCCGCTGTGTCCCCCGTTGTGTCCACCGCTGTGTCCTCACTGTGTCCCCCACTGTGTCCCGCTGTGTCTTCGCTGTGTCCCCCGCTGTGTCCCGCTGTGTCCCCCGCTGTGTCCCATTGTTTCCGACTGTGTCCCGCTCTGTCCCCACTGTGTCCCGCTGTGTCCCGCTGTGTCCCCGCTGTGTGCCCGCTGTGTCTCGCTGTGTCCCCCGCTGTCTCCCACTTTGTCCCACGCTGTGTCCCGCTCTATCCCGCTGTGTCCTCGCTCTGTCCCCCGCTGTGTCCCGCTGTGTCCCCTCTGTGTCCCAAGCTGTGTCCCGCTGTGTTCCGCTGTGTCCTTGCTGTGTCCCCTGCTGTGTCCCATTGTGTCCCCAGCTGTGTACCCCGCTGTGTCCCGCTCTGTGCCCGCTGTATCGACGCTGTGTCCCGCTGGGTCCCGCTGTGTGCCCCACTGTGACCCTCTGTGTCCCCAACTGTGTACCCTGCTGTGTAACGCTGTGTCCCGGCTGTATCGACGCTGTGTCCCGCTGGGTCCCGCTGTGTCCTGCTGTGTCCCGCTGTATACCCCGCTGTGTCCCGCTATGTTCCCGCACTGTCCCCGCTGTGTCCCGC
>NW_012300207.1:0-3577 GCF_000151885.1 Dipodomys ordii | reverse complement strand
CAGCGTCAATACAGTGGGGACACAGCTTTACACAGCGTGGGTACACAGCTGGGGACACAGCGGGACACAGTGGGGGACACAGCGGGACACAGCAGGACACAGCGGGGACAAAGCGTGAGACACAGCGGGGGACAGAGCTGCAGACAGAGGCAGACACAGCAAGGACACAGCGGGACACAGCGGGGGACACAGCGGGACACAGCGGGGGATACAGCGGGACACAGCGGGACACAGCGGGGGACACAGCGGTGACACAGTGGGACACAGCGTGGGACACAGCGAGGACACAGCGGCACACAGCGGGACACAGCGTGGGACAAAGCGGGAAAAAGCGGGGGACACAGCGGGACACAGCCGGAAACAGCGGGGACACAGCAGTGAACACAGCGGTACACAGCGGGGGACACAGTGGGACACAGTGGGGGACACAGGGAGGACACAGTGGGACACAGCGAGGACACAGCGGAGACTCACTGGGGGACACAGCGGGGGACAAAGCGGGACAGCATGGGATACAGTGGGACATAGCAGGACACAGCGGGGACACTGTGGGGACACAGTGGGACACAGCGGGACACAGAGGACACACAGCGGGGACACAGCGGGACACAGCGGGGGACTCACCAGGACACAGCGGGGGCCACAGCGAGGACACAGCGGGACACTGTGGGAGACACAGCCAGGACACAGCCGGACACAGCGGAACACAGCGTGACACAGCGGGACACAGCGGGACACATCGGGGGACACAGCGGAGGACACAAGGGGGACAAAGCAGGACACAGCGGGGGACACAGCAAGGACACAGCAGGGACACAGCGGGACTCAGCGGGGGACACACCGGGACACAGCAGCACACAGCGGGGACACAGCAGGGACACAGCAGGGGACACAGTGGGACAGAGCAGGGGACACAGCAGGGGACAGAGAGAGACACAGCGGGACACAGCAGGGGACACGGGGGGGACACAGCGGGACACAGCGGGACATAGCGGGACAGAGCGCGGCATAGCAGGGACAGAGCCGGGGACACAGAGGGGTACACAGCGGGACACAGCGGGGGACAAAGCAGGACAAAGCGGGGGACACAGCGAGGACACAACGGGACACTGCGGGAGACACAGCGAGGACACAGCGGGACACAGCGAAACACAGAGGGACACAGCAGGGACACAGCAGTAGACAAAGCGGGACACAGCAGGGAACACAGCGGGACACAGCGGGGACACAGCGGGACACATTGGGGGACACAGCCGGACACATGGGGGACACAGCAAGGACACAGCGGGACACAGCAGGGGACACAGCGACGACACAGCGGGACACAGCGGGGGACACAGCGGGACACAGCGGGACACAGCGGGGACACAGTGGGACTCAGCGGGGGACACAGCAGTACACAGCGGGACTTTTTCAGAACACAGCGGGGGACACAGCGGGACACAGAGGGGGACACAGCGGGACAGAGCGGGACAAAGTGGGACAAAGCGGGACACAGCAGGGACACAGCAGCAGACACAGCGGGACACAGCGGGGGACACAGCGGGACACAGCGGGAGACACAGGGAGGACACAGCGGGACACAGCAGGGACACAGCAGTAGACACAGCGGGACAAAGCGGGGGACACAGCAGGGGACACAGCGAGGACAGAGCGGGACACAGCGGGACACACCAGGGACACAGCAGGCGACTCAGTGGGTCACAGCGGGGGACACAACGGGACCCAGCGTGGGACACAGCGGGAGACATAGCGAGACACAGCGGGGGACACAGCGGGACACAGTGGGGGATAGAGAGGGGGACACAGCGGGACACAGAGGGGATCACAGCTAGGACACAACGGGACTCAGCGGGACATAGCGGGACACAGCGGGGGACACAGCCGGGACACAGCGGGACTCAGCGGGGCACACAGCAGTACACAGCGGGACAAAGCGGGACACAGCGGGGGACACAGCGGGACACAGAGCGGGACACAGAGGCGTACACAGCGGGACACAGCGGGGAATACAGCGAGGACACAGCAGGGACACAGCGGGGGACACAGCGGGACACAGCGGGAGACACAGGGAGGACACAGCGGGACCCAGGTGAACCCAGCGTCGATATGGCAGGGACACAGCAGGACACAGCGGGGAAAAAAGCGAGGACACAGCGGAACACAGCGTGGGACACAGCGAGGACACAGCGAGGACACAGCGGGACACAGCGGGGACACAGCCGTAGACACAGCGGGACACAGTGGCGGACACAGCAGGACACAGCGGGGAACACAGCGAGGACACAGCGGGACCCAGGGCGACACAGCGTCGATACAGCGGGGACACAGCGTTACACAGCGTGGTACACAGCTGTGAACACAACGGGACACAGTGGGGGCACAGCGGGACACAGCGGGACACAGTGGGACGCAGCAGGGACAAAGCTTGAGACACAGCGGGGTACAGAGCGGGAGACAGCGGGGGACACAGCGAGGACACAGCAGTACACAGCGCTGACACTGCGGGGCACACAGCGGTACACAGCGGGGAACACAGCGGGGAACACAGCGGGACACAGAGGGACACAGCGGGACACAGGGGGGACACAGCGGGACACAGTGGGGGACACAGCGAGGACACATTGGGACACAGCAGGGACACAGCGGGACGCAGCGGGGGACACAGCAGTACACATCGGGACACAGCGAGGGACACAGATGGGTACACAGCGGGATAAAGCGGGGAACACAGCGAGGACACAACGGGATCAAGCGGGACACAGCATCGATACAGCGGGAACACAGCGGGACACAGCGGGGTACACAGCTGGGGACACAGCGGGACACAGCGGGGAACACAGCGGGACACAGCGGGGAACACAGGGAAGACATAGCGGGACCCAGCGGGACCCAGCGTCGTTACAGCGTATACTCAGCGGGACACAGCGGGGTGTACAGCTCGGTACACAACGGGACACTGCGGGGGACACAGCGAGGACACAGAGGGACACAGGGGGACACAGCCGGGACACTGCGGGAACATAGTGGGACACAGCGGGGTACACAGCGGGACACAGCGCTACACAGCTAGGGACACAGCGGGGACAAAGCGGCAGACAGCGGGGGACACAGCGAGGACACAGCGGGACACAGCGGCGGACACAGCGGGGGACACAGCGGGACACAGCGCGACACAGCGGGGGACACAATGGGGACACAGCGGGACACAGCAGGGGACACAGCGAGGACACAGCGGAACATAGCGGGGGACACAGAGAGGACACAGCGGGACACAGCGAGACAAAGCGGGACACAGCGTGGACACAGCAGTAGACACAGCGGGACATAGCAGGGGACACAGCTGGGGACACAACGGGACACAGCAGGGGACACAGCGAGGACAGAGCGGGACACAGCGGGACACAGCGGGGACACAGCGTCGATACAGCGGGGACACAGCGAGACCCCGCGGGCAACACAGGAAGGAAACAGCGGGACCCAGTGGGACACAGCGTCGATACAGCGGGACACAACGGGGTACACAGCTGGGGACACAACAGGACACAGCGGGGGACACAGCGGTACACAGCGGTGA
>NW_012300206.1:0-3577 GCF_000151885.1 Dipodomys ordii | reverse complement strand
GCAGAAGGAGAAGCAGGAGATGCAGAAACAGGAGAAGCAGAAGTAGAAGAATCAGGAGAAGGACACGAAGCAGAAGCAGAAGGAGAAGCAGAAACAGAAGGAGAAGCAGAAAGAGAAGGAGGGGAAGCAGAAGAAGCAGAAGCAGGAGAAGCAGAAGCATAAGAATCCGAAGAAGCAGAAGCAGAACTTGAAGCAGAAGGAGAAGCAGGAGAAGCAGAAGAAGCAGAATCTGGAGGAGCAGAATGAGAATCAGAAGGAGAAGCAGAAGCAGAAAGAGAATCAAAAGCAGAAGGAGAAGCAGAAGAAACAGAAGAAGCAGAAGCAGTAGCAGTTGTAGCTGAAGCAGAAGGAGAAGCAGAAGGAAAAGTAGAAGAACAAGAAGGAGAAGGAGAAACAGAAGGAGAAGCAGAAGGAGAAGCAGAAAGAGAAGCAGGTAAAGCAGAAGAAGAAGAAGCAGAAGGAGAATCAGAAGGAGAAGCAGAAGAAGGAGAAGGAGAAGCAGAAGCAGAAGAAGATGCAGAAGGAGAAGCAGGAGAAGCAGAAGAAGCAGAAGCAGAAGGAGAAGCAGAAAAAGCAGAAGAAGCAGAAGCAAAAGAAGGAGAAGGAGAAGCAGAAGCAGAAGAAGGAGCATAAGGACAAGCACAAGCAGAAGGAGATGCAGAAGGAGAAGCAGGAGAAGCAGAAGAAGCAGAAGCTGAAGGAGAAGCAGAAGTAGGAGAAGGAGAAGGAGGAGAAGCAGAAACAGAAGGAGAAGCAGAAGCGGAATGAGAAGCAGAAAGAGAAGCAGGAGATGCACAAGAAGCAGAAGCAGGAGAAGCCGAAAGAGAAGAAGCAGAAGAAGCAGAAACAGAAGCAGAAGTAGAAGCAGAAGCAGAAGGAGAAGCAGCAGAAGAAGTAGAACCAGAAATTCAGGCAGGAGAAACAGAAGTAGCAGAAGCAGAAAGAGAAGCAAAAAGGGAAGCAGAAGGAGAAGTAGAAGAAGCAGCAGAAGGAGAAGCAACAGAAGAAGCAGAAAAACAAGCAGGAGAAGCAGAAGCAGAAAGAGAAGTAGAAGCAGAAGAAGCAGAAGCAGAAGAAGAAGCAGTAGAAGCATAAGAAGCAGAAGCAGGAGAAGCAGAAGCAGAAGAACAAGAAGAAGCATAAGAAGCAGAAGCAGAAGCAGAGGGAGAAACAGAAGAAGGAGAAGGAGCAGCAGAAGGTGAAGCAGAAGGAGATGGAGAAGCAGAAAGAGAAGCAGAAACAGAAGGAAAAGAAGAAGGATTAGTTGAAGAATGAGAAGAAGCAGAAGCAGAAAGAGAAGCAGAAGAAGGAGAAGGAGAAGCAGAAGCAGAGGAAAGGAAGGAGAAGCAGAAGAAGCAGAAGCGGGAGAAGCAGAAGAAGAAGAAGAAACAGAAGAAGGAGAAGGAGCAGAAGGAGAAGCAGAAGCAGAAGGAGAAGCAGAAAGAGAAGGAGAAGAAGCAGTAGCAGGAGAAGCAGAAGCAGAAGAAAGAGAAGAAGCTGAAGAAGAAGAAGCAGGACCTGAAGCAGAAGAAACAGAACAAGCAGAAGAAGCAGTAGCAGAATCAGAACGAGAAGCAGAAGAAGAAGAAGGAGAAGGAGAAAGAGAAGGATTAGGAGTAGGAAGAGCAGAAGGAGAATCAGAAGCAGAACGAGAAGCAGAAGGAGCAGCAGAAGGAGAAGCAGAAGGAGAAGTAGAAGGAGAAGCAGAAGAAGGAGAAGCAGAAGCAGAAGAAGCAGCAGAAGGAGAAGCAGAAGAAGATGCAGAAGGAGAAGCAGGAGAAGCAGAAGAAGCAAAAGCAGAAGGAGAAGCAGAAGTAGGAGAAGGAGAAGGAGAAGGAAGGGCAGCGAAGCAATAGGAGAAGCGAAGGAGAAGCAGAATCAGAATGAGAAACGAAAGAGAAGCAGTAGAAGCAGAAGAAGCAGGAAAGGCAGAAGACGAAAGAGAAGAAGAAGAAGAAGAAGAAGAAGAAGAAGAAGAAGAAGAAGAAGAAGAAGAAGAAGAAGAAGAAGAAGAAGAAGAAGAAGAAGAAGGAGAAGCATAAGGAGAAGCATAAGGAGAAGCATAAGGAGAAGCATAAGGAGAAGCATAAGGAGAAGCAGTAGAAGCAGAAGAAGCAGAAGCAGGAGAAGCAGAAGCAGAAGCAGAAGCAGAAGAAAAAGAATAAGCAAAAGAAGCAGAAGCAGAAGCAGCAGGAGAAGCAGAAGAAGAAGACGGAGAAGGCAAGAGACAAGGATTAGGAGTAGGAGAAGCAAAAGGATAAGCAGAAGCAGAAAGAGACGCAGAAGGAAAAGCAGCACGAGAAGTAGGAGAAGCAGGAGAAGCAGAAGCAGGAGAAGCAGAAGAAACAGAAGACGCAGAAGCAGAATGAGAAGCAGAAGGAGAAATTGAAGCAGGAGCAGAAGGAGAAGCAGAACCAGAAGGAGAAGCAGAACAATGAGAAGGAGAAGCAGAAAGAAAAGCAGAAAGAGAAGCAGAACGAGAAGCAGGAAAAGCAGAAGCAGAAGAAACAGAAGGAGAAGAAGCAGAAGCAAAAGGAGAAGTAGAAACAGAAGGAGAAGCAGAAAGAGAAGGAGGGGAAGCAGAAGAAGCAGAAGCAGGAGAAGCAGACGCATAAGAATCCGAAGAAGCAGAAGCAGAACCTGAAGCAGACGGAGAAGCAGAAGAAGCAGAATCTGGAAAAGCAGAAAGAAAAGCAGAAGCAGAAAGAGAAGCAAAAGCAGAAGGAGAAGCAGAAGGAGAAGCAGAAGAAACAGAAGCAGTAACAGAAGAAGCTGAAGATGTAGAAGCAGAAAAAGAAGCACAAGAAATAGCAGAAGAACGAGAAGGAGAAGGAGAAACACAAGGAGAAGCAGACGGAGAAGCAGAAGAAGCAGAATCTGGAGAAGCAGAAGGAAAAGCAGAAGCAGAAAGAGAAGCAAAAGCAGAAGGAGAAGCAGAAGGAGAAGCAGAAGAAACAGAAGCAGTAACAGAAGAAGCTGAAGATGTAGAAGCAGAAAAAGAAGCGCAAGAAATAGCAGAAGAACGAGAAGAGAAGGAGAAACAGGAAAAGCAGAAGGAGAAGCAGAAAGAGAATCAGGAAAAGCAGAAGGAGCAGAAGCAGACGGAGAAGCAGGAGAAGGAGAAGGAGAAGCAGAAGCAGAAGAAGAAGCACAAGGAAAAGCACAAGCAGAAGGAGATGCAGAAGGAGAAGCAGGAGAAGCAGAAGAAGCAGAAGCAGAAGGAGAAGAACTAAAGAGAAGCAGAAGCTGAAGAAGCAGAAGTAGGAAGAGAAGCCGTCGAAGAGAAGCAGAACGAGAAGCAGGAGAAGCAGAAGAAGCAGAAGCGGGAGAAGCAGAAGAAGAAGAAACAGAAGGAGAAGGAGCATAAGCCTAAGGAGAAGCAGAAGCAGAAGCAGAAAGAGAAGCAGGAAAAGCAGAAAAAGCAGAAGCAGGAGAAGCAGAAGCAGAAGAAACAGGTGAAGGACAAGAAGCAGAAGCAGAAGGAGAAGCAGAAACAGAAGGAGAAGTAGAAAGAGAAGGAGGGGAAGCAGAAGAAGCAGAAGCAGGAGAATAAGAAGCGTAAGAATCCGAAGAATCA
>NW_012300205.1:0-3577 GCF_000151885.1 Dipodomys ordii | reverse complement strand
AGAAGAAGAAGAAGAAGAAGGAGAAGGAGAAGCATAAGGAGAAGAAACAGAAGAAGAAGAAGAAGAAGAAGAAGAAGAAGAAGAAGAAGAAGAAGAAGAAGAAGAAGAAGAAGAAGAAGAAGAAGCATAAGTAGAAGCAGAAGAAGAAGAATCAGAGGGAGAAGCAGAAGAAGGAGAAGGAGCAGCAGAAAGAGAAGTAGAAGGAGAATCAGAAGGAGAAGCAGAAGAAGGAGTAGCAGAAGCAGAAGAAGCAGCAAAAGGAGAAGCAGAAGCAGAAAAAGATGCAGAACGAGAAGCAGAAGAAGCAGAAGGAGAAGCAGAAGTAGGAGAAGGAGAAGGAGAAGGAAGTGCAACAGAAGCAATAGGAGAAGCAGAAGGAGAAGGAGAATGAGTAGCAGAAAGATACACAGTAGAAGCAGAAGAAGAAGGAAAAGCAGAAGCAGAAGAAAGAGAAGAAGAAGAAGAAGAAGAAAAAGAAGAAGAAGAAGAGGAAGAAGAAGAAGAAGCAGCAGCATAAGGAGACGTATAAGGAGAAGCATAAGGAGAAGCAGTAGAAGCAGAAGCAGGAGAAGCAGAAGCAGAAGAAAAAGAATAAGCAAAAGAAGCAGAAGCAGAAGCAGTGGGAGAAGCAGAAGAAGGAGAAGGAGAAGTAGCAGCAGAAGCAGAAGCAGAAGCAGAAAGAGAAGCAGAAACAGAAGGAGAACAAGAAGGAGAATCAGAAGAAGCAGAAATAGAAGCAGAAAGAGGAGGAGAAGGAGAAGCAGAAGTAGAATCAGAAGAAACAGAAGAAGAAGAAGCAGAAGAAACAGAAGCAAAAGAAACAGAAGAAGGAGAAGAGCAGAAGCAGAAGCAGAAGGAGAAGCAGAAGCGAAGGGGAAGCAGAAAGAGAAGCAGGAGAAGCAGAAGAAGCAGGAGAAGCAGATGCAAAAGAAAAAGGAGAAGCCGAAGAAGCAGAAGCAGAATCAGAAGCAGAAGGAGAAACAGAAGAAGCACAATCTGCAGCAGAAGCAGAAGAAACAGAAATAGTAGAATAAGCTGAAGCAGAAGCACCAGGAGAAGCACAAGAAGAAGAAGGAGAAGGCGAAAGAGAAGGATTAGGAATAGGAGAAGCAAAAGGATAAGCAGAAGCAGAAAGAGACGCAGAAGGAGAAGCAGCACGAGAAGTAGGAGAAGCTGGAGAACCAGAAGCAGGAGAAGCAGAAGAAACAGAAGACGCAGAAGCAGAATGAGAAGTAGAAGGAGAAATTGAAGCAGAAGCAAAAGGAGAAGCAGAAGGAAAAGGAGAAGCAGAAGAAGGAGAAGGAGAAGGAGAAATTGAAAGAGAAGCAGAAAGGGAAGCAGAACGAGAAGCAGGAGAAGCAGAAGCAGGAGAAGCAGAAGCAGAAGAAACAGAAGAAGGAGAAGAAGCAGAAGCAGAAGGAGAAGCAGAAACAGAAGGAAAAGCAGAAAGAGAAGAAGGAGAAGCAGAAGAAGCAGCAGCACGAGAAGCAGAAGAAGCAGAAGCCGAAGAAAGAGAAGCAGAATCTGACGCAGAAGGAGAAACAGAAGAAGCACAATCTGAAGCAGAAGCAGAAGAAACAGAAATAGTAGAATAAGCTGAAGCAGAAGCACCATGAGAAGCAGGAAAAGCAGAAGGAGAAGGCGAAAGAGAAGGATTAGGAGTAGGAGAAGCAAAAGGATAAGTAGAAGCAGAAAGAGACGCAGAAGGAGAAGCAGTACGAGAAGTAGGAGAAGCAGGAGAAGCAGAAGAAACAGAAGACGCAGAAGCCAAATGAGAATCAGAAGGAGAAATTGAAGCAGAAGCAGAAGGAGAAGCAGAAGCAGAAGGAGAAGCAGAAGGAGAAGGAGAAGGAGAAGCAGAAAAAGAAGCAGAACGAGAAGCAGGAGAAGCAGAAACAGGAGAAGCAGAAACAGAAAAAAACAGAAGAAGGAGAAGAAGCAGAAGCAGAAAGAGAAGCAGAAACAGAAGGAAAAGCAGAAAGAGAAGCAGGGGAAGCAGAAGAAGCAGGTGCAAGAGAAGCAGAAGCAGAAGAAGCAGAAGCAGAACCTGAAGCAGAAGGAGAAGCAGGAGAAGCAGAAGAAGCAGAATCTGGAGAAGCAGAAGGAGAAGCAGAAGCAGAAAGAGAAGCAAAAGCAGGAGAGCAGGAGTAGAACCAGAAGAAACAGAAGAAGCAGAGGCAGTAGCAGAAGAAGCAGAAGATGCAGAAGCAGGAGGAGAAGCAGAAGGAAAAGCAGAAGAACGAGAAGGAGAAGGAGAAACAGAAGGAGAAGCAGAAAGAGAAGCAGAAGAAGGAGCAGGAGAAGGAAAAGCAGCAGGAGAAGCAGAAAGAGCAGCAGAAGGAGAAGCAGGAGATGCAGAAACAGGAGAAGCAGGAGCAGAAGAAACAGGAGAAGGACAAGAAGCAGAAGCAGAAGGAGAAGCAGAAACAGAAGGAGAAGCAAAAAGAGAAGGAGGGAAGCAGAAGAAGCAGGAGAAGCAGTAGCATAAGAATCCGAAGAAGCAGAAGCAGAACGTGAAGCAGAAGGAGAAGCAGGAGAAGCAGAAGAAGCAGAATCTGGAGGAGCAGAATGAGAAGCTGAAGGAGAAGCAGAAGTAGAATGAGAATCAAAAGCAGAAGGAGAAGCAGAAGAAACAGAAAAATATAATCAGTAGGCGTTGTAGCAGAAGGAGAAGCAGAAGGAAAAGCAGAAGAACAAGGAGAAGGAGAAACAGAAGGAGAAGCAAAAGGAGAAGCAGAAAGAGAAGCAGGTAAAGCAGAAGAAGCAGAAGCAGAAGGAGAATCAGAAGGAGAAGCAGAAGAAGGAGAAGGAGAAGCAGAAGCAGAAGAAGATGCAGAAGGAGAAGCAGAAGAAGCAGAAGCAGAAGTAGAAGCAGGAAAAGCAGAAGAAGCAGAAGCAAAAGGAGAAGCAAAAGAAGGAGAAGGAGAAGCAGAGGAAGAAGAAGAAGCATAAGGACAAGCACAAGCAGAAGGAGATGCAGAAGGAGAAGCAGGAGAAGCAGAAGAAGCAGAAGCTGAAGGAGAAACAGAAGTAGGAGAAGGAGAAGGAGGTGAAGCAGAAGCAGAAGGAGAAGCAGAAGCAGAATGAGAAACAGAAAGTGAAGCAGGAGGAGGACAAGAAGCAGAAGCAGGAGAAGCCGAAAGAGAGGAAGCAGAAACAGAAGCAGAAGGAGAAGCAGAAGCAGAAGAAGCAGCAGAAGAAGTAGAACCCGAAATTCAGGCACCAGAAACAGAAGAAGCAGAAGCAGAAGGAGAAGCCAAAAGAGAAGCAGAAGAGTAAGTAGAAAAAACAGCAGAAGAAGCAGAAAAACAAGCAGGAGAAACAGAAGCAGGAAGAGAAGTAGAAGCAGAAGAAGCAGAAGAAGAAGAAGAAGAAGAAGAAGCAGTAGAAGCATAAGAAGCAGTAGAAGCATAAGAAGCAGAAGCGGGAGAAGCAGAACCAGAAGAAAAAGAAGAAGCATAAGAAGCAGAAGCAGAGGGAGAAACAGAAGAAGGAGAAGGAGCAGCAGAAGGTGAAGCAGAAGGAGATGCAGAGGCAGAAAGAGAAGCAGAAATAGAAGGAGAAGGAGAAGGAGAAG
>NW_012300204.1:0-3577 GCF_000151885.1 Dipodomys ordii | reverse complement strand
AAGGATAAGCAGAAGCAGAAAGAGAAGGAGAATGAGAAGTGAGAAGCAGGAGAAGTAGAAGAAGCAGAAGCAGGAGAAGCAGAAGCAGAATGAAAAGCAGAAGAAGGAGAAATTGAAACAGAAGAAGATGCAGAAGGAGAAGCAGAAGCAGTAGTAGAAGCAGAAGAAGGAGAAGCAGAAGGAGAAGCATAAAGAGAAACAGAAGGAGAAGCAGGAGAAGCAGAAGCAGAAGAAATAGAAGAAGGAGAAGAAGCAGAAGCAGAAAGAGAAGCAGAAACAGAAGGAGAAGCAGAAATAGAAGCAGAAGAAGCCGAAGAAGCAAAAGCGGAACCTAAAGCAGAAGGAGAAGCAGAAGAAGCAGAATCTGGAGAAGAAGAAGGAGAACCAGAAGGAGAAGCAGAAGCAGAAAGAGAAACAAAAGCAGAAGGAGAAGCAGAAGAAACAGAAGAAGCAGAATCAGTAGCAGAAGAAGCTGAAGATGCAGAAGCAGAAAGAGAAGCAGAAGGAATAGCAGAAGAACGAGAAGGAGAAATAGAAGGAGAAGCAGGAAAAGCACAAGAAACAGAAGCAGACGGAGAAGCAGAAGAAGGAGAAGGAGAAGCCGGAGCAGAAGAAGGAGCAGAAGGAAAAGCACAAGCAGAAGGAGATGCAGAAGGAGAAGCAGGAAATGCAGAAGACACAGAAGCAGAAGGAGAAGAAGAAGGAGAAGAATCAGAATCAGAAGAAGCAGAAATAGAAAGAGAAGTCGACGAAGAGAAGCAGAACGAGAAGCAGGAGAAGCAGAAGAAGCACAAGCGGGAGAAGCAGAATAAGAAGAAACAGAAGAAGGAGAAGGAGCAGAAGTTGGATAAGCAGAAGGAGAAGCAGAAAGAGTATAAGGAGAAGCAGTAGAAGCAGAAGAAGCAGAAGGAGGAGAAGCTGAAGCAGAAGAAACAGGAGAAGGACAAGAAGCAGAAAGAGAAGCAGTAGAAACAGAAGAGGCAGGAAAAGCAGAAGCAGAAGAAAGAGAAGAAGAAGAAGACGAAGAAGAAGAAGAAGAAGCAGCAGCATAAGGAGAAGCATAAGGAGAAGTATAAGGAGAAGCAGAAGAAGCAGAAGAAGCAGAAGCAGGAGAAGCTGAAGCAGAAGAAAAAGAATAAGCAAAAGAAGCAGAAGCAGAAGCAGTGAGAGAAGCAGAAGAAGGAGAAGGAGCAGCAGAAGGAGAAGCAGAAGCAGAAAGAGAAGCAGAAACAGAAGGAGAACAAGAAGGAGAAGCAGGAGAATCAGAAGAAGCAGAAAGAGAAGGAGAAGAAGGAGAAGCAGAAGTAGAATCAGAAGAAACAGAAGAAGAAGAAGAAGAAGAAGAAGAAGAAGAAGAAGAAGAAGAAGAAGAAGAAGAAGAAACAGAAGCAAAAGAAACAGAAGAAGGAGAAGAGCAGAAGCAGAAGCAAAAGGAGAAGCAGAAGAAGAAGGAGAAGCAGAAAGAGAAGCAGGAGAACCAGAAGAAGCAGGAGAAGCAGAAGCAGAAGAAACAGGAGAAGCCGAAGAAGCAGAAGCATAATCTGAAGCAGAATGAGAAACAGAAGAAGCACAATCTGAAGCAGAAGCAGAAGAAACAGAAATAGTAGAATAAGCAGTAGCAGAAGCACCAGGACAAGCAGAGGAACAAGAAGGAGAAGGTGAAAGAGAAGGATTAGGAGTAGGAGAAGTAAAAGGATAAGCAGAAGCAGAAAGAGACGCAGAAGGAGAAGCAGCACGAGAAGTAGGAGAAGCAGGAGAAGCAGAAGCAAGAGAAGCAGAAGAAACAGAAGACGCAGAAGCAGAATGAGAAGCAGAAGGTGAAATTGAAGCAGAAGGAGAAGGAGAAGCAAAATGAGAAGCAAAAGAAGGAGAAGGAGAAGGAGAAGCAGAAAGAGAAGCAGAAAGAGAAGCAGAAAGAAAAGCACAACGAGAAGCAGGAGAAGCAGAAGCAGGAGAAGCAGAAGCAGAAGAAACATAAGAAGGAGAAGAAGCAGAAGCAGAAGGAGAAGCAGAAACAGAAGGGAAAGCAGAAATAGATGCAGGAGCAGCAGAAGAAGCAGCAGCAGGAGAAGCAGAAGCAGAAGAAGCCGAAGAAACAGAAGCAGAACCTGGAGCATAAGGCGATACAGGAGAAGCAGAAGAAGCAGAATCTGGAGAAGCAGAAGGAGAAGCACAAGCAGAAAGAGAGGCAAAAGCAGAAGGAGAAGCATAAGGAGAATCAGAAGAAACAGAAGAAGCAGAGGCAGTAGCAGAAGATGTAGAAGCAGAAGGAGAAGAAGAAGGAAAAGCAGAAGAACGAGAAGGAGAAGGAGAAGGAGAAACAGAAGGAGAAACAGAAAGAGAAGCAGAAGAAGGAGCAGGAGAAGGAAAAGCAGCAGGAGAAGCAGAAAGAGAAGCAGAAAGAAAAGCAGAAGTAGAAGCAGGAGATGCAGAAACAGGAGAAGAACAAGCAGAAGAAACAGGAGAAGGACAAGAAGCAGAAGCAGAAGGAGAAGCAGAAAGAGAAGGAGGGGAAGCAGAAGAAGCATAAGCAGGGGAAGCAGAAGCATAAGAATCCTAAGAAGCAGAAACAGAACCTGAAGCAGAAGGAGAAGCAGGAGAAGCAGAAGAATCAGAATCTGGAGAAGCAGAATGAGAAGCAGAAGGAGAAGCAGAAGCAGAAAGAGAATCAAAAGCAGAAGGAGAAGCAGAAGAAACAGAAGAAGTAGAAGCAGTAGCAGTTGTAGCAGAAGCAGAAGGAAAAGCAGAAGAACAAGAAGGAGAAGGAGAAACAGAAGGAGAAGCAGAAGGAGAAGCAGAAAGAGAAGCAGGTAAAGCAGAAGAAGAAGAAGAAGAAGAAGGAGAATCAGAAGGAGAAGCAGAAGAAGGAAAAGGAGAAGCAGAAGCAGAAGAAGATGCAGAAGGAGAAGCAGAAGAAGCAGAAGCAGAAGGAGAAGCAGGAAAAGCAGAAGAAGCAGAAGCAAAAGGTGAAGCAAAAGAAGGAGAAGGAGAAGCAGAGGCAGAAGAAGAAGCATAAGGACAAGCACAAGCAGAAGGAGATGCAGAAGGAGAAGCAGGAGAAGCAGAAGAAACAGAAGCTGAAAGAGAAGCAGAAGTAGGAGAAGGAGAAGAAGGAGAAGCAGAAGCAGAAGGAGAAGCAGAAGCAGAAAGAGAAGCAGGCGGAAGACAAGAAGCAGAAGCAGGAGAAGCCGAAAGAGAAGAAGCAGAAACAGAAGCAGAAGGAGAAGCAGGAGAAGCAGAAGAAGCTGAATCTGGAGAAGCAGTATGAGAAGCTGAAGGAGAAGCAGAAGCTGAAAGAGAATCAAAAGGAGAAGCGGAAGATACAGAAGAAGCAGAAGCAGTAGTCGTTGCTGCAGAAGCTGTAGGAGAAGCAAAAGTAAAAGCAGAAGATCGAGAAAGAGAAACAGAAGGAGAAGCAGATGGAGAAGCAGATGATGCAGATGGATAGTCTGAAGGATAAACAGAAGCAGAAGAAGCAGCTGAAGGAGAAGCTGAGCAGAAGAAGATGCTGAAGGAGAAGCAGGGAGTAGTCAGAATGAATCAGAATCTGAAGTAGAGAATTAGGAGAAGGAGAAGG
>NW_012300203.1:0-3577 GCF_000151885.1 Dipodomys ordii | reverse complement strand
AGAGAAGCAAAACCAGAAGGAGAAGCAGAAGAAACAGAAGAAGCAGAGGCAGTACCAGAAGAAGCAGAAGATGCAGAAGCAGAAGGAGAAGCAGAAGGAAAAGCAGAAAAACGAGAAGGAGAAGGAGAAGGAGAAACAGAAGGAGAAGCAGAAAGAGAAGCAGAAGAAGGAGCAGGAGAAGGAAAAGCAGCAGGAGAAGCAGAAAGAGCAGTAGAAGGAGAAGCAGGAGATGCAGAAACAGGTGAAGCAGAAGCAGAAGAAACAGGAGAAAGACAAGAAGCAGAAGCAGAAGGAGAAGCAGAAACAGAAGGAGAAGCAGAAAGAGAAGGAGGGGAAGCAGAAGAAGCAGAAGCAGGAGAAGCAGAAGCATAAGAATCCGAAGAAGCAGAAGCAGAACTTGAAGCAGAAGGAGAAGCAGGAGAAGCAGAAGAAGCAGAATCTGGAGAAGCAGAATGAGAAGCAGAATGAGAAGCAGAAGCAGAAAGAGAATCAAAAGCAGAAGGAAAAGCAGAAGAAGTAGAAGCAGTAGCAGTTGTAGCAGAAGCCGAACGAGAAGCAGAAGGAAAAGCAGAAGAACAAGAAGGAGAAGGAGAAACAGAAGGAGAAGCAGAAAGAGAAGCAGGTGAAGCATAAGAAGAAGAAGTAGAAGGAGAATCAGAAGGAGAAGCAGAAGAAGGAGAAGGAGAAGCAGAAGAAGATGCAGAAGGAGAAGAAGGACAAACAGAAAAAGCAGAGGCAAAAGGAGAAGCAAAAGAAGGAGAAGGAGAAGGAGAAGGAGAAGCAGAAGCAGAATAAGGATAAGCACAAGCAGAAGGAGATGCAGAAGGAGAAGCTGGAGAAGCAGAATAAGCAGAAGCTGAAGTAGAAGAAAGAGAAAAAGGAGAAGAAGCAGAAGACGAAGCAGCAGGAGAAGCAGAAGCAGAAGAAGGAGAAGGAGAAAGAGAAGGATTTGGAGTAGAAGAAACAGAAGGATAAGCAGAAGCAGAAAGAGAAGGAGAAGGAGAAGCAGGAGAAGCAGAAGCAGGAGAAGCAGAAGCAGAATGAAAAGCAGAAGAAGGAGAAATTGAAACAGAAGAAGATGCAGAAGGAGAAGCAGAAGGAGAAGGAGAAGCAGAAGAAGGAGGAGAAGGAGAAGCAGAAGGATAATCATAAAGAGAAACAGAAGGAGAAGAAGGAGAAGCAGAAGCGGGAGAAGCAGAAGGAGAAGAAATAGAAGAAGGAGAAGAAGCAGAAGCAGAAGGAGAAGCAGAAACAGAAGGAGATGCAGAAATAGAAGCAGAAGAAGCCGAAGAAGCAGAAGAAGAACCTGAAGCCGAAGGAGAAGCAGAAGAAGCAGAATCTGGAGAAGAAGAAGGAGAACCAGAAGGAGAAGCAGAAGCAGAGAGAGAAGCAAAAGCAGAAGGAGCAGCAGAAGCAACAGAAGAAGCAGAAGCAGTAGCAGAAGAAGCAGAAGATGCAGAAGCAGAAGGAGAAGCAGAAGGAAAAGCAGAAGAACAAGAAGGAGAAGGAGAAACAGAAGGAGAAGCAGAAGGAGAAGCAGGAAAAGGAGAAGAAGCAGTAGCAGACGGAGAAGGAGAAGCAGAAGTAGAAGAAGAAGCATAAGGACAAGCACAAGCAGAAGGAGATGCAGAAGGAGAAGCAGGAGAAGCAGAAGAAGAAGAAACAGAAGGAGTAGAAGAAGAAGAAGCAGAAGAAGCAGAAGCAGAAAGAGAAGCAGACGAAGAGAAGCAGAACGAGAAGCAGGAGAAGCAGAAGAAGAAGAAACAGAAGAAGGAGAAGTAGCAGAAGCAGAAGGAGAAGCAGAAGGAGAAGCAGAAAGAGAAGCAGAAACAGAAGGAGAAGCAGAAAGAGAAGGAGGGGAAGCAGAAGAAGCAGAAGCATAAGAATCCGAAGAAGCAGAAGCAGAACCTGAAGCAGGAGAAGTAGAAGAAGCAGAATCTGGAGAAGCAGAATGAGAAGCAGAAGGAGAAGCAGAAGCAGAAGCAGAAAGAGAATCAAAAGCAGAAGTAGAAGCAGAAGAAACAGAAGAAGCAGAAGCAGTAGTCGTTGTAGCAGAAGCAGAAGGAGAAGCAGTAGGAAAAGCAGAAGAACGAGAAGGAGAAGGAGAAGCAGAAGGAGAATCAGAAGGAGAAGCAGAAGAAGGAGAAGGAGAAGCAGAAGCAGAAGAAGCAGCAGAAGGAGAAGCAGAAGCAGAAGAAGATGCAGAAAGAGAAGCAGGAGAAGCAGAAGAAGTAGAAGCAGAAGAAGAAGCAGAAGAAGGAGAAGGAGAAGGAAGGGCAGCAGAAGCAATATTAGAAGCATAAGGAGAAGCAGAAGAATGAGAAGAAGAAAGAGAAGCAGGAAAAGCACAAGTGCAGAAGCAGGAGAAACAACAGCAGGAGAAGCAGAAGCAGAAGAACATGCAGAACGAGAAGCAGGAGAAGCAGAAGAAGCAGAAGCAGAAGGAGAAGCAGAAGTAGGAGAAGGAGAAGGAGAAGGAAGGGCAGCAGAAGCAATAGGAGAAGCAGAAGGAGAAGAAGAAGCAGAAAGAGAAGCAGAAAGAGAAGCAGTAGAAGCAGAAGAAGCAGGAAAAGCAGAAGCAGAAGAAAGAGAAGAAGAAGAAGAAGAAGAAGAAGAAGAGGAAGAAGAAGAAGAAGAAGAAGCAGCATAAGGAGAAGTATAAGGAGAAGCAGTAGAAGCAGAAGCAGGAGAAGCAGAAGCAGAAGAAAAAGAATAAGCAAAAGAAGCAGAAGAAGAAGCAGTGGGAGAAGCAGAAGAAGGAGAAGGAGCAGCAGAAGGAGAAGGAGAAGCAGAAAGAGAAGTAGAAACAGAAGGAGAACAAGAAGGAGAAGCAGGAGAATCAGAAGAAGCAGAAGTAGAAGCAGAAAGAGAAGAAGGAGAAGCAGAAGTAGAATCAGAAGAAACAGAAGACGAAGAAGCAGAAGAAACAGAAGCAAAACAAACAGAAGAAGGAGAAGAGCAGAATCAGAAGCAGAAGGAGAAGCAGAAGGAGAAGCAGAAAGAGAAGCAGGAGAAGTAGAAGAAGCAGAAGCAGAAGAAACAGGAGAAGCCGAAGAAGCAGAAGCAGAATCTGAAGCAGGAGAAACAGAAGAAGCACAATCTGAAGAAGAAGCAGAAGAAACAGTAATAGTACAATAAGCAGAAACAGAAGCAGCAGGAAAAGCAGAAGAAGAAGAAGGAGAAGGCGAAAGAGAAGGATTAGGAGTAGGAGAAGCAAAAGGATAAGCAGAAGCAGAAAGAGACGCAGAAGGAGAAGCAGCACGAGAAGTAGGAGAAGCAAGAGAAGCAGAAGAAGCAGAATCTGGAGAAGAAGAAGGAGAACCAGAAGGAGAAGCAGAAGCAGAAAGAGAAGCAAAAGCAGAAGGAGAAGCAGAAGGGGAAGCAGAAGAAACAGAAGAAGCAGAGGCAGTAGCAAAAGCAGAAGATGCAGAAGCAGAAGGAGAAGCACAAGGAAAAGCAGAAGAACGAGAAGGAGAAGGAGAAACAGAAGGAGAAGCAGAAAGAGAAGCAGAAGAAGGAGAAGGAGACGGAAAAGCAGCAGGAGAAGCAGAAAGAGCAGCAGAAGGAGAAGCAGCAG
>NW_012300202.1:0-3577 GCF_000151885.1 Dipodomys ordii | reverse complement strand
AGAAGACGCAGAAGCAGAAGGAGAAGAAGAAGGAGAAGAATCAGAATCAGAAGAAGCAGAAGCAGAAATAGAAAGAGAAGCCGACGAAGAGAAGCAGAACGAGAAGCAGGAGAAGCAGAAGAAGCACAAGCGGGAGAAGCAGAAGAAGAAGAAACAGAAGAAGGAGAAGTAGCAGAACCAGAAGTAGAAGCAGAAGGAGAAGCAGAAAGAGAAGCAGGAAAAGCAGAAGAAGCAGAAGCAGGAGAAGCAGAAGGAGAAGAAACAGGAGAAGGACAAGAAGCAGAAAGAGAAGCAGTAGAAGCAAAAGAGGCAGGAAAAGCAGAAGCAGAAGAAAGAGAAGAAGAAGAAGACGAAGAATAAGAAGAAGCAGCAGCAGCATAAGGAGAAGCATAAGGAGAAGCATAAGGAGAAGTATAAGGAGAAGCAGTAGAAGGAGAAGAAGCAGAAGCAGAAGAAAAAGAATAAGCAAAAGAAGCAGAAGCAGAAGCAGTGAGAGAAGCAGAAGAAGGAGAAGGAGAAGGAGCAGCAGAAGGAGAAGCAGAAGCAGAAAGAGAAGCAGAAACAGAAGGAGAACAAGAAGGAGAAGCAGGAGAATCAGAAGAAGCAGAAAGAGAAGGAGAAGAAGGAGAAGCAGAAGTAGAATCTGAAGAAACAGAAGAAGAAGAAGCAGAAGAAACAGAAGCAAAAGAAACTGAAGAAGGAGAAGAGCAGAAGCAGAAGGAGAAGCAGAAGCTGAAGCAGAAGGAGAAGCAGAAAGAGAAGCAGGAGAACCAGAAGAAGCAGGAGAAGCAGAAGCAGAAGAAACAGGAGAAGCCGAAGAAGCAGAAGCAGAATCTGAAGCAGAAGATGAAACAGAAGAAGCACAATCTGAAGCAGAAGCAGAAGAAACAGAAATAGTAGAATAAGCAGAAGCAGAAGCATCAGGACAAGCAGAAGAACAAGAAGGAGAAGGCGAAAGAGAAGGATTAGGAGTAGGAGAAGCAAAAGGATAAGCTGAAGCAGAAAGAGACGCAGAAGGAGAAGCAGCACAAGAAGTAGGAGAAGCAGGAGAATCAGAAGCAAGAGAAGCAGAAGAAACAGAAGACGCAGAAGCAGAATGAGAAGCAAAAGGAGAAATTGAAGCAGAAGGAGAAGCAGAAGGAGAAGCAGAAGCAGAAGAAGGAGAAGGAGAAGCAGAAAGAGAAGCAGAAAGAGAAGCACAACGAGAAGCAGGAGAAGCAGAAGCAGGAGATGCAGAAGCAGAAGAAACATAAGAAGGAGAAGCAGAAGGAGAAGCAGAAACAGAAGGCAAAGTAGAAATAGAAGCAGGAGCAGCAGAAGAAGCAGCAGCAGAAGAAGCAGAAGCAGAAGAAGCCGAAGAAACAGAAGCAGAACGTGAAGCAGAAGGAGTTACAGAAGAAGCAGAAGAAGCAGAAGCAGAAAGAGAAGCAGAAGGAATAGCAGAAGAACAAGAAGGAGAAATAGAAGGAGAAGCAGAAGGAGAAGCAGGAAAAGCAGAAGAAACAGAAGCAGACGGAGAAGCAGAAGAAGGAGAAGGAGAAGCCGGAGAAGAAGAAGAAGCAGAAGGAAAAGCACAAGCAGAAGGAGATGCAGAAGGAGAAGCAGGAAATGCAGAAGACGCAGAAGCAGAAGGAGAAGAAGAAGGAGAAGAATCAGAGTCAGAAGAAGCAGAAGCAGAAATAGAAAGAGAAGCCGACGAAGAGAAGCAGAACGAGAAGCAAGAGAAGCAGAAGAAGCAGAAACGGGAGAAGCAGAAGAAGAAGAAACGGAAGAAGGAGAAGGAGCAGAACCAGAAGGAGAAGCAGAAGGAGAAGCAGAAAGAGAAGCAGGAAAAGAAGAAGAAGCAGAAGCAGGAGCAGCAGAAGGAGAAGAAACAGGAGAAGGACAAGAAGCAGAAAGAGAAGCAGTAGAAGCAAAAGAGGCAGGAAAAGCAGAAGCAGAAGAAAGAGAAGAAGAAGAAGAAGAAGAAGAAGAAGAAAAAGAAGAAGAAGAAGAAGAAGAAGAAGAAGAAGAAGAAGAAGAAGAAGAAGAAGAAGAAGAAGAAGAAGAAGAAGAAGAAGAAGAAGAAGAAGAAGAAGGAGAAGGAGAAGCATAAGGAGAAGCATAAGGAGAAGTATAAGGAGAAGCAGTAGAAGGAGAAGAAGCAGAAGCAGGAGAAGCTGAAGCAGAAGAAAAACAATAAGCAAAAGAAGCAGGAGCAGAAGCAGTGAGAGAAGCAGAAGAAGGAGAAGGAGAAGGAGCAGCAGAAGGAGAAGCAGAAGCAGAAAGAGAAGCAGAAACAGAAGGAGAACAAGAAGGAGAAGCAGGAGAATCAGAAGAAGCAGAAAGAGAAGGAGAAGAAGGAGAAGCAGAAGTAGAATCAGAAGAAACAGAAGAAGAAGAAGCAGAAGAAACAAGCAAAAGAAACAGAAGAAGGAGAAGAGCAGAAGCAGAAGCAGAAGGAGAAGCAGAAGCAGAAGGAGAAGCAGAAAGAGAAGCAGGAGAAGCAGAAGAAGCAGGAGAAGCAGAAGCAGAAGAAACAGGAGAAGCCGAAGAAGCAGAAGCAGAATCTGAAGCAGAAGGAGAAACAGAAGAAGCACAATCTGAAGCAGAAGCAGAAGAAACAGAAATAGTAGAATAAGCAGTAGCAGAAGCACCAGGACAAGCAGAAGAACAAGAAGGAGAAGGCGAAAGAGAAGGATTAGGAGTAGGAGAAGCAAAAGATAAGCAGAAGCAGAAAGAAACGCAGAAGGAGAAGCAGCACGAGAAGTAGGAGAAGCAGAAGCAAGAGAAGCAGAAGAAACAGAAGACGCAGAAGCAGAATGAGAAGCAGAAGGAGAAATTGAAGCAGAAGGAGAAGCAGAAGCAGAAGGAGAAGCAGAAGAAGGAGAAGGAGAAGGAGAAGCAGAAAGAGAAGCAGAAAGAGAAGCACAACGAGAAGCAGGAGAAGCAGAAGCAGGAGAAGCAGAAGCAGAAGAAACATAAGAAGGAGAAGAAGCAGAAGCAGAAGGAGAAGAAGCAGAAGGAGAAGCAGAAACAGAAGGAAAAGCAGAAATAGAAGCAGGAGCAGCAGAAGAAGCAGCAGCAGGAGAAGCAGAAGCAGAAGAAGCCGAAGAAGCAGAAGCAGAACCTGAAGCATAAGGAGATACAGGAGAAGCAGAAGAAGCAGAATCTGGAGAAGCAGAAGGAGAAGCAGAAGCAGAAAGAGAAGCAAAAGCACAAGGAGAAACAGAAGGAGAAGCAGAAGAAACAGAAGAAGCAGAGGCAGTAGCAGAAGAAGCAGAAGATGCAGAAGCAGAAGGAGAAGCAGAAGCAGTAGTAGAAGCAGAAGAAGGAGAAGCATAAAGAGAAACAGAAGGAGAAGCAGGAGAAGCAGAATCAGAAGAAATAGAAGAAGGAGAAGAAGCAGAAGCAGAAAGAGAAGCAGAAACAGAAGCAGAAGCAGAAATAGAAGCAGAAGAAGCCGAAGAAGCAAAAGCAGAACCTAAAGCAGAAGGAGAAGCAGAAGAAGCAGAATCTGGAGAAGAAGAAGGAGAACCAGAAGGAGAAGCAGAAGCAGAAAGAGAAGCAAAAGCAGAAGGAGAAGCAGAAGAAACAG
>NW_012300201.1:0-3577 GCF_000151885.1 Dipodomys ordii | reverse complement strand
GCATAAGAGGAGAAGCAGGAGAAGCAGAAGCAGAAGAACAAGAAGATATGCATAAGAAGCAGAAGCAGAAGCAAGGGGAGAAACACAAGGAGGAAAAGGAGCAGCAGAAGGTGAAGCAGAAGGAGATGGAGAAGCAGAAAGAGAAGCAGAAACAGAAGGAGAAGAAGAAGGATTAGTTGGAGAATCAGAAGAAGCAGAAGCAGAAAGAGAAGCAGAACCAGAAGGAGAAGCAGAAGGAGGAAAAGGAGAAGGAGAAGGAGAAGGAAGGGCAGCAGAAGCAATAGGAGAAGCAGAAGGAGAAGCAGAAGCAGAATGAGAAGCAGAAAGAGAAGCAGTAGAAGCAGAAGAAGCAGGAAAAGCAGAAGCAGACGAAAGAGAAGAAGATGAAGAAGAAGAAGAAGAAGACGAAGAAGAAGAAGAAGCAGCATAAGGAGAAGCGTAAGGAGAAGCAGTAGAAGCAGAAGAAGCAGCAGCAGGAGAAGCAGAAGCAGAAGAAGCCGAAGAAGCAGAAGCAGAACCTGAAGCAGAAGGAGAAGCAGAAGAAGCAGAATCTGGAGAAGCAGAAGGAGAAGCAGAAGCAGAAAGAGAAGCAAAAGCAGAAGGAGAAGCAGAAGGAGAAGCAGAAGAAACTGAAGAAGCAGAGGCAGTAGCAGAAGAAGCAGAAGATGCAGAAGCAGAAGGAGAAGCAGAAGGAAAAGCAGAAGAACGAGAAGGAGAAGGCGAAACACAAGGAGAAGCAGAAAGAGAAGAAGCAGAAGAAGAAGCAGAAAGAGAAGCAGAAGAAGGAGAAGGAGAAGCAGAACGAGAAGGACAAGCAGGAGAAGCAGAAAAAGCAGAAGCGGGAGAAGCAGAAGAAGAAGCAGAAGAAGAAGCAGAAGAAGAAGAAGAAGAAGAAGAAGAAGAAGAAGAAGAAGAAGAAGAAGAAGAAGAAGAAGAAGAAGAAGAAGAAGAAGAAGAAGAAGAAGGAGCAGGAGAAGAAGAAGGAGCAGGAGAAGGAAAAGCAGCAGGAGAAGCAGAAAGAGCAGCAGGAAAAGCAGAAAGAGCAGCAGAAGGAGAAGCAGGAGATGCAGAAACAGGAGAAGCAGAAGCAGAAGAAACAGGAGAAAGACAAGAAGCAGAAGCAGAAGGAGAAGCAGAAACAGAAGGAGAAGCAGAAAGAGATGGAGGGGAAGCAGAAGAAGCAGAAGCAGGAGAAGCAGAAGCATAAGAATCCGAAGAAGCAGAAGCAGAACCTGAAGCAGAAGGAGAAGCAGGAGAAGCAGAAGAAGCAGAATCTGGAGAAACAGAATGAGAAGCAGAAGGAGAAGCAGAAGCAGAAAGAGAATCAAAAGCAGAAGGAGAAGCAGAAGAAACAGAAGAAGTAGAAGCAGTAGCCGTTGTAGCAGAAGCAGAAGGAAAAGCAGAAGAACAAGAAGGAGAAGGAGAAACAGAAGGAGAAGCAGAAGGAGAAGCAGAAAGAGAAGCAGGTAAAGCAGAAGAAGAAGAAGTACAAGGAGAATCAGAAGGAGAAGCAGAAGCAAGAGAAGGAGAAGCAGAAGCAGAAGAAGATGCAGAAGGAGAAGCAGGAGAAGCAGAAGAAGCAGAAGCAGAAGGAGAAGCAGGAAAAGCAGAAGAAGCAGAAGCAAAAGGAGAAGCAAAAGGAGAAGGAGAAGCAGAAGCACAAGAAGAAGCATAAGGACAAGCACAAGCAGAAGGAGATGCAGAAGGAGATACAGAAGGAGAAGCAGGAGAAGCAGAAGAAGCAGAAGCTGAAGGAGAAGCAGAAGTAGGAGAAGGTGGATAAGCAGAAGCAGAAGGAGAAGCAGAAGAGGAATGAGAAGCAGAAAAAGAAGCAGGAGAAGCACAATAAGCAGAATCAGGAGAAGCCGAAAGAGTAGAAGCAGAAGAAGCAGAAACAGAAGCAGAAGTAGAAGCAGAAGCAGAAGGAGAAGCAGGAGCAGAAGTAGAACCAGAAATTCAGGCAGGAGAAACAGAAGAAGCAGAAGGAGAAGCAAAAAGAGAAGCAGAAGGAGAAGTAGGAGAAGCAGCAGAAGGAGAAGCAGCAGAAGAAGCAGAAAAACAAGCAGGAGAAGCAGAAGCAGAAAGAGAAGTAGAAGCAGAAGAAGCAGAAGAAGCAGAAGCAGAAGAAGAAGCAGTAGAAGAAGAAACAGAAGAAGGAGAAGGAGCAGAAGGAGAAGCAGAAGCAGAAGAACAAGAAGAAGCATAAGAAGCAGAAGCAGAAGCAGAGGGAGAAACAGAAGAAGGAGAAGGGGCAGCAGAAGGTGAAGCAGAAGGAGATGAAGAAGCAGAAAGAGAAGCAGAAACAGAAGGAAAAGAAGAAGGATTAGTTGGAGAATCAGAAGAAGCAGAAGCAGAAAGAGAAGCAGAAGAAGGAGAAGAAGAAGCAGAGGAAAGGAAGGAGAAGCAGAAGAAGCAGAAGCGGGAGAAGCAGCAGAAGAAGAAGAAACAGAAGAAGGAGAAGGAGCAGAAGGAGAAGCAGAAGCAGAAGGAGAAGCAGAAAGAGAAGCAGAAGAAGCAGTAGCAGGAGAAGCAGAAGCAGAAGAAACAGAAGAAGCCCAAGAACCAGAAGGAGAACCTGAAGCAGAAGGAGAAGCAGAAGCAGCAGAAGCTGGCAAAGCAGAAGCAGAAGAAACAGAAAAAGCAGAAGAAGCAGAAGCAGGACGAGAAGCAGAAGAAGAAGAAGGAGAAAGAGAAGGATTAGGAGTAGGAGGAGCAGAAGCAGAATAAGAAGCAGAAAGAGAAGCAGTAGGAGAAGCAGAAGAAGAAACAGAAGAAGCAGAAGCAGGAGAAGCAGAAGCAGTATGAGAAGCACAAGAAGGAGAAATTGAAGGAGAAGGAGAATGAGACGGAGAAGCAGAAGGAGAAGTAGGAGAAGAAGAAGAAGCAGGAGAAGCAGAAGCAGAAGAAACAGAAGAAGGAGAAGAGCAGAAGCAGAAGCAGAAGGAGAAGCAAAATCAGGAGAAGCACAAGAAGCAGAAGCTGAAGCAGAAGAAGAAGAAACAGAAAAAGCAGAAGAAGCAAAAGAAGAAGCAGCAAGAGAAGCAGAAGAAAAAGAAGGAGGAGGAGAAAGAGAAGGATTAGGAGTAGGAGAAACAGAAGGATAAGCAGAAGCAGAAAGAGAAGGAGAAGGAGAAGGAGAAGCAGGAAAATCAGAAGAAGCAGGAGAAGCAGAAGCAGAATGAAAAGCAGAAGAAGGAGAAATTGAAACAGAAGAAGATGCAGAATGGGGGCAGAAGCAGTAGTAGAAGCAGAAGCAGGAGAAGCAGAAGCAGAAGAAATAGAAGAAGAAGAAGAAGCAGAAGCAGAAAGAGAAGCAGAAACAGAAGGAGAAGCAGAAATAGAAGCAGAAGAAGCCGAAGAAGCAAAAGCAGAACCTGAAGCAGAAGGAGAAGCAGGAGAAGCAGCAGCAGAAGAATCTGGAGAAGAAGAAGGAGAACCAGAAGGAGAAGCAGAAGCAAAAAGAGAAGCAAAAGCAGAAGGAGAAGCAGAAGGAGAAGCAGAAGAAACAGAAGAAGTAGAAGCAGTAGCAGAAAAAGCTGAAGATAGAGAAGCAGAAAGAAAAGCAGAAGGAATAGCA
>NW_012300200.1:0-3577 GCF_000151885.1 Dipodomys ordii | reverse complement strand
TCCCCGTTGTGTCCCACTGTGTCCCCCGCTGATTCCCATGCTTTGTCCCGCTGTGTCCCGCTGTGTAATGAAGTGTCCACCGAAGAGTCACACAGAGTCACCCCTGTGTCCCCCGATGAGTCCCGCAGTATCCCGCTGTGTCCCCCGATGAGTCCCCCGCTCTCTCACGCTGTGTCCACCGCTGTGTCCCGCTGAGTCACCGCAAGATGACAGCTGTATCCTGCTGTGTTTCGCTGTGTTCCATGGTGTCCCGCTTTGTCCCCCGCTATGTCCCTTTCTGAGTCCCCGCTGTGTCCCCGCTGTGTCTCCCTGTGTCCTCGCTGTGTCCCCCGCTGTCTCCCGCTGTGTCCCCCGCTGTGTCTCACGCTTTGTCGCCGCTGGGTCCCACTGTGTCCCGCTGTGTCCCACTGTGTTCCGCTCTGTTCCTGCTGTGTCCCGCTGTGTCCCCGCTGTGTGCCTGCTGTGTCCCGCTGTGTACTCCGTTGTGTCCATCTGTGTCACCGCTGTGTCCCGCTGTGTCCCCTCTCTGTCTCAGCTTTCCCCACTGTGTCCTCCGCTGTGTCCCGCTGTGTCCCTCTGTGTCCCCCGCTTTGTCCCGCTGTGTCCCCGCAGTGTCCCCGCTGTGTCCCGCTGTGTCACACTGTGTCCCATGGTGTCCCTCTTTGTCCCCCACTGTGTCCCCCACTGAGTCCCCTCTGTGTCGCCTCTGTGTCCCGCTGTGTCCTCGCTGTGTCCCCCGCTGTCTCCCGCTTTGTCCCCCGCTGTGTCCCGCTGTGTCCGGCTGTGTCCACAGCTGTGTCCCGCTGTGTCCTCGCTGTGTCCCCCGCTGATTCCAGCTCGCTGTGTCCGCTGTGTCCCGCTGTGTACTGCTGTGTCCCCCGCTGAGTCCCGCTGTGTCCCCGCTGTGTCCCAATGTGTCCTCGATCTGTCCCCCGCTGTGTACCGCTGTGTCCATCCTGTGTCCCCCGCTGTGTCCCGCTGTGTCCCGCTCTGTCCCCCGCTATGTCCTGCTGTGTCCCCCGCTGTTTCCCGCTCTATCCTTGCTGTGTCCCCCACTGTGTGCCGCTGTGTCCTCGCTGTGTCCCCCGCTGTGTCCCGCTGTGTCCTTTTGTGTCACGCTGTTTTCCCGCTGTGTCCCTGCTGTGTCCCTCTGTGTACCCCGCTGTGTCCAGTTTTGTCTCCGCTGTGTCTCGCTGTGTCCCACGCTCTGTCCCACACTGTGTCCCGCCTTGTCCCGCGCTGTGTCCCGCTGTGTCCCCCGCTGTGTCCCGCTGTGTCACCCCCTGAGTCCCCGCTGTGTCACCGCTGTGTCCCGCTGTTTCCTTGCTGTGTCCCCTGCTGTCACCCTCTCTGTCCCCTGCTGTGTCTCACGCTTTTTCCCCGCTGTGTCCCACTGTGTCCCGCTGTGTCCGGCTGTGCCCCCACTGTGTCCCGTTGAGTCCACAGCTGTGTACCACACTGTGTAACGCTGTGTCCCCGCTGAATCGATGCTGTGTCCCGCTGTGTCCCGCTGTGTCCTCGCTGTGTTCCCGGCTCTGTCCCGCTGTTTCCCCCGCTGTGTCCCCCGCTGTGTCCTCGCTGTGTCCCCTGCTGTGTCCCACTGTGTCCTCACTGGGTCCCCCACTGTGTCCCGCTTTGTCCCCCGCTGTGTCCCGCTGTATCCCACTGTGTCCCCGCTGTGTGCCTGCTGTGTCCCGCTGTGTCTCCCGCTTTGTCCCGCTGTGTCCCCGCTGTGTCCCGCTGTGTCCCCACTGTGTGCCCGCTGTGTCCTGCTGTGTACCCCGCTGTGTCCAGCTGTGTCACCGCTGTGTCTCGCTGTGGCCACTCTCTGTCTCCGCTGTCCCCCGCTGTGTCCCCCGCTGTGTCCCGCTGTGTCCCGCTGTGTCCCCTGCTTTATCCTGCTGTGTCCCGCAGTGTCCCCGCTGTGTCCCGCTGTGTAACACTGTGTCCCGTGGTGTCCCACTTTGTCCCACGCTGTGTCCCCCGCTGAGTCTTCTCTGTGTCGCCTCTGTGTCCCCCTGTGTCCTCGCTGTGTGCCCCGCTGTCTCCCGTCTCCCGCTGTGTTCCGCTGTGTCCCGCTGTGTCCCCGCTGTGTCCCCAGCTGTGTCCCGCTGTGTCCCGCTGTGTACCCCGCTGTGTCCCGCTGTGTCCCCGCTGTAACGACGCTGGGTCCCGCTGGGTCCCGATATGTCCTCCCTGTGTTCCCCGCTGTGTCCAGCTTTGTTCCCGCTGTGTCTCGCTGTGTCCCCATGCTCTGTCCCCTACTGTGTCCCCCAGTGTACCATGCTGTGTCCCCGCTGTGTCCCCAGCTGTGTCCCACTGTGTCCCCCGCTGAGTCCACGCTATGTCACCGCTGTGTCCCGCTGTTTCCTCGCTGTGTCCCCTGCTGTCTCCCACTCTGTCCCCCGCTGTGTCTCACGCTTTTTTCCCCGCTGTGTCCCACTGTGTCCCGATGTGTCCGGCTGTGCCCCCACTGTGTCATGTCCACCTCTTACCATCCTCCTCCTTTCCTCCCCCACAGTCCTCCCCTCTCCCATACCCCCACCACTCACAAACCAATGTTGTAAAGTTCGTTTTGGACATAACGAATTGTCCATCGTGTTTTTGCTATGGGTCCACCTGTATCCCTATTGAAACGAATTGTTTTCCCCCTTCCCCTCCACAAATTATACCGACATGAAATACAGTGAAACAGTTGTTATAAAATGGTGGAGAGACTTACAAAGTAAAAAAGAAATGATCTTATGAATGTGTCATAAACAATCGCTTGAAAACAAATAAAAAAACTTCTGAATACATATATTAGGGTTCATTTCATTAACATCACCTTATCTGACTTTCTCTGCTTTACTCAAACTTTCGTTTGCATGCTGAACTCGCTAACACTGGTCAGTTCTCCCAGAATTGGAAGACAAAATTGGACTGGTTCCTGTGGATGGACAGTATAAGTGGCTTTCAGCCAAGCTATTATGCAGACCGGAGAAACCTGGGTTAGAAAGATGCAGTCTACTTGTATTTAGAGGCTTACCTCTCCTTTGAGGAAGATGTAGATCATTGAGAATTTGAGCCCTGAAAAACAATTTTGTTTTAAGGCGCCGAATTTCTGTGTTGCTCTATCTAGTCGTTTGCATCCTGTGCTCTCAAACACTTTTCAGCTCTCCCAGAATTGCAAGGAATATAATTGGACCTGTTATTGTTGACAGTATGTGGAACAGGATGTAGATTAGGGCTTAGTGAGAAAGGTCGGCGCTGTCCATATATCTTTGGAGGCTTGTCTCTCCATTGGGGAAGGAGTAGAGCATCCTCACTTTGGAACCTTAAAACTGTTTTAAGGTCACCAATTTCGGAGTGCTCTCTAATGTCGTTTGCATCCTGAGCTGACTAACACAGATCAGCTCTCCCAAAATTGGATGAAACAAATTGGACTGGGCTCTGTGGACAGTGTGAGTGGCATTAAGCCCTGATGGATGCAGACCAGAGTTGCCTGGGCGAGAAAAATGCAGTCTATTTCTATTTAGTGGCTTTTCTCTCTCTTTGGGGAAGGTGTAGAGCACTCAAAACTTGGGGACCTTAAAAC
>NW_012300199.1:0-3578 GCF_000151885.1 Dipodomys ordii | reverse complement strand
TCAACACAGCGCGACACAGAGGGATAAAGCTTGGGACACAGCGGGAACACAGCACGACACAGCGGGGGACACAGCGAGGACACAGCGGGACACAGCGGGACTCAGCGTGGGACAAAACGGGAGACAGCAGGGGACACAGCGAGGACACAGCAGGACACAGCGTCGACACATAGAGGACTCAGCGGGGGACACAGTGGGGGACAGAGCGGGACACAGTGGGACACTGCGGGGCACAGCGTGGGACACAGCGGGACACAGCGGGGGACCCAGCGGGACCCAGCGGGACCCAGCGGGACACTGCGGGGCACAGCGGGGGACACAGCGGGACACAGCGGGGGACACAGGGAGGACACAGCTTAACACAGCATGGGACAAAGCGAGGACACACCGGGACACAGCGAGACACAGCGGGACACAGCGGGGACCCAGCAGTGGACACAGCGGGACACAGCGGGGGACAAAGCAGGACACCACGGAACACAGCAGGACACAGCGTGAAACAGTGGTGAACCTGCGGGGACACAGCGTGACACAGCGGGACCCAGCGGGACACAGCGGGGGACACAGCCGGACACAGCAGGGACACAGCGGGGACACAGCGGGACACAGCGGGACACAGCAGGACACAGCGGGGGACAAAGCGGGAGACAGCAGGGGACACAGCGAGGACACAGCAGGACACAGCGTCGACACATAGAGGACTCAGCGGGGGACACAGTGGGGGACAGAGCGGGACACAGCGGGACACTGCGGGGCACAGCGTGGGACACAGCGGGACACAGCGGGGGACACAGCGGAACACAGCGGGACACAGCGGGACACTGCGGGGCACAGCGGGGGACACAGCGGGACACAGCGGGGGACACAGGGAGGACACAGCTTAACACAGCATGGGACAAAGCGAGGACACAGCGGGACACAGCGAGACACAGCGGGACCCAGCGGGGACCCAGCAGTGGACACAGCGGGACACAGCGGGGGACAAAGCGGGACACCACGGAACACTGCAGGACACAGCGTGAAACAGCGGTGAACCTGCGGGGACACAGCGGGACACAGCGGAGGACACAGCGGGACCAAGCAGGACACAGCGGGGGACACAGCGGGACACAGCGGGGGACACAGCAGGGGCACAGTGGGACACAGTAGGACACAGTGTGGGACAAAGCGGGAGACAGCAGAGGACACAGCGAGGACACAGCTGGACACAGCGGGGACACAGAAGGGACTCAGCAGGGGACATAGAGGGAAAAAAGCGGGACACCACGGGACACAGTAGGACACAGCGGGACACAGCGGGGACACTGCGGGTCACAGCCGGGGGACACAGCGGTGGACAGCGGGGGACAGAGAATGGACACAGGAGGACACAGAGGGGATACAGCTGGACACAGAAGGGTACACAACGGGACACAGCGGACACACAGCGGGGACAGAGCTGGACACAGAGGGACACAGAAGGGACAGAGCGTGACACAGCTGGACACTGAGGGAGACAGAGCGAGGACACATCAGACACAGCGAAACACAGCGTGACCCCAGTGGGGACACAGCAGGGGACACAGCGGGACACAGTGGGGGACACAGCGGGACACAGCGGTGTACACAGCAGGGACAAAGAAGGACACAGCGGGGGACACAGCGAGGACACAGCGGGACACAGCGGTGACACAGCGGGACACAGCTGGGGACACTGGGGGCACAGCGGGACACAGAGGGACACAGCAAGGACACAGCGGGGGACAGTGGGGGACACAGCGGGACACAGCAAGGCACAACGGGGTCACAGCAGTGGACACAGCAGGACACAGCGGGACACAGAGGGACACAGCGGAGACACAGCGGGGACACAGCGGGACCCAGCAGGACACAGCGGGGGACACAGCGGGACACAGAGGGGGACACTGCAGGGACACAGTGGGACACAGTAGGACACAGCGTGGGACAAAGCAGGAGACAGCGGAGGACACAGCGAGGACACAGCTGGACACAGCGGGGACACAGAGGGGACTCAGCAGGGGACATAGAGGGAAAAAAGCGGGACACCACGGGACACAGTATGACACAGCGGGACACAGCGGGGACACTGCGGGACACAGCCAGGGGACACAGCGGTGGACAGCGGGGGAGAGAGAAGGGACACAGCGGGACACAGAGGGGACACAGCTGGACACAGAAGGGTACACAGCGGGACACAGCGGACACACAGCAGGGACAGAGCTGGACACAGAGGGACACAGAAGGGACAGAGCGTAACACAGATGGACACTGAGGGAGACAGAGCGAGGACACAGCCGGACACAGAGAAACACAGCGTGACACAGTGGGGACACAGCAGGGGACACAGCGGGACACAGTGGGGACACAGCAGGGGACACAGCGGGACACAGCGGGGGACACAGCGGGACACAGCGGGGTACACAGCAGGGACAAAGCGGGACACAGCTGGGGACACAGCGAGGACACAGCGGGACACAGCGGTGACAAAGCGGGACACAGCGGGGGACACAGCGAGGACACAGCGGGACACAGCGGGGGACACAGCGGGACACAGCGGTACACAGCGTCGATAGAGCGGGGACAGAGCGGGACACAGCGGTGACACAGCGGGACTCAGCGGGGGACACAGCGGGGGACACAGCGGGACACAGTGGGGACACAGCGAGGGACACAGCGGGGGACACAGCGGGACACAGTGGGGAACACAGAGAGGACCCAGCAGGACCCAGCGGGACTCAGCGTCGATACAGCAGGGACACAGCGGGACACAGGGGGGTCACTGCGGGACACAGTGGGGGACAAAGCGGGACACAGCGGGGACGCAGCGGGACACAGCGGGACACGGCGGTGGACACAGCGGGACACAGAGGGGGACACAGCGAGGACACAGCGGGACACAGAGGGACACAGCGGGGGACAGAGCGAGGACACAGTGGGGACAAAGTGGGGGAAACAGCTGGACAAAGCGGGGAACACAGCGAGGACACATCGGGACCCATCGGGACACAGCGTCGATACAGCGGAGACACAGCGTTACACAGCATGGTACAAAGCTGTGGACACAACGGGACACAGTGGGGGCACAGCGGGACACAGCGGGACACAGCGGGGGACATACCGGGAGAAAAAGAGGGACACCACGGAACACAGCGGGACACAGCAGGAAACAGCAGTGACACTGCGGGCACAAAGTTTGACACAGCGGGGGACACAGCGGGACTCAGAGGGGGACAGAGCGGGACACAGTGGGGGACACAGCCGGACACAGCAGGGGAAACAGTGGGGGACACAGTGGGACACAGCGGGACACAGCGAGGACACAGCGGGACAGAGCGGGACACTGCAGGGCACAGCGGGGGACACAGTGGGACACAGCGGGGGACACAGCGAGGACAAAACGGAACACAGAGTGGGACACAGTGAGGACACAGCGGGACACAGCCGGGTCCCAGCAGTGGACACAGCGGGACACAGCGGGGGACACATCGGGACACAGCGGGGGACACATGGAGGACTCAGCGGGACAAAGCGGGGACACAGCGGAAACTCACCGGGGGACACAGCGGGGGACAAAGCGG
>NW_012300198.1:0-3578 GCF_000151885.1 Dipodomys ordii | reverse complement strand
TCACTTGCTGTGTCGCGCTGTGTCCCCCGCTGTGTCCTCCGCTTTTTCCTGCTGTGTCCCACAGTGTCCCCGCTGTGTCCCGCTGTGTAACACTGTGTTCCGTGGTGTCCCACTTTGTCCCACGTTGTGTCCCCTGCTGAGTCCCCTCTGTGTCGCCGCTGTGTCCCCCTGTGTCCTCGCTGTATCCCCTGCTGTCTCCCGCTTTGTCTCATGCTGTGTTCCGCTGTGTCCCGCTGTGTCCCCACTGTGTCCCCAGCTGTGTCCCGCAGTGTACCCTGCTGTGTCCTGCTATGTTCCCGCAGTGTCCCCGCTGTGTCCCGCTGTGTCCGGCTGTGTCCTCGCTATGTCCCCAGCTGTGTACCCCACTGTGTTCCGCGTGTCCGTGCTGTATCGACGCTGGGTCCCGCTGGGTACCGCTGTGTCATCCCTGTGTCCCCCGCTGTGTCCCGCTGTGTCCCCCGCTGTGTCTCTGCTGTGTCCCCGCTGTGTCCCGCTGTGTACTGCTGTGTCCCCCGCTGAGTCTGTGCCCCCGCTGTCTCTCGCTCTGTCCCTCGCTGTGTCTCACGCTTTGTCCCCGCTGTGTCCCACTGTGTCCCGCTGTGTCCGGCTGTGCCCCCACTGTGTCCCGTTGTGTCCACAGCTGAGTACCACGCTGTGTAACGCTGTGTGCCCGCTGTATCGACGCTGTGTCCCGCTGTGTCCCGCTGCGTCCTCGCTGTGTTCCCCGCTGTGTCCCGCGCTGTGTCCCTCTGTGTACCCCGCTGTGTCCAGCTTTGTCCCCGCCGTGTCTCTCTGTGTCCCCCGCTGTGTCCCGCTGTGTCCCCGCTGTGTCCCCCGCCGTGTCCCGCTGTGTCCCGTTGTGTCCCGCTGCGTCCCCCCTGTGTCCCGCTGTGTCCCACTTTGTCCCCCACTGTGTCCCGCAGTGACCACGTTGTGTCCCGCTGTGTCCCACTGTGTCCCGTGGTGTCCCGCTTTGTCCCCCGCTGTGTCCCCGGCTGAGTCTCGCTGTGTCCCCACTGTGTCCTCTCTGTGTCCCCCGCTGTGTCCTGCTCTGTTCCCCACTGTGTCTCCCGTTTTTTCCCTGCTGTGCCCCGCTGTGTCCCGCTGTGTCCCGCTGTGTCCCCCACTGTGTCCCGTTGTGTCAACAGCTGTGTACCCCGCTGTGTTCCGCTGTGTTTCTGCTGTATCGATGCTGTGTCCCGCTGGGTCCTGCTCTGTCTCTCTCTGTGATCCCCACTGTGTCCTGCTGTGTCCCCCGCTGTGTCCCTCGCTGTGTCCCCCGCTGTGTCCCGCTGTGTCCCGCTGTGTCCGCCGCTGTGTCCTTGCTGTGTTCCCGCTGGGTCCCTCTCTGTCCCGCAGTGTCCCCTGCTGATTCCCGTTGTGTCACCGCTGTGTCCCGCTGTGTCCCCGCTCTATCGACGTTGTGTCCTGCTGGGTCCCGCTGTGTCCTCTCTTTGTTCCCCGCTGTGTCCCGCTGTGTCCCCCGCTGTGTCTCTCGCTGTGTCCCGCTGTGTCCCCGGCTGTGTCCGGCTGTGTCACGCTGTGTCCCCCGCTGTGTCCTTGCTGTGTCCCCGCTGTGTCCCGCTGTGTCCCGCAGTGTCCCCAGCTGTGTCCCGCCTGTCACCGCTGTGTCCCGCTTTGTCCTCACTGTGTCCCCCGCTGTGTCCCGCTTTGTCCCTGCTGTGTACCCCGCTGTGTCCCCCGCTGTCCCGCTGTGTCCCCTGCTGTGTCCCCACTGTGTCACGCTGTGTTTCGCTGTGTCCGGCTGTGTCCTTGCTCTGTCTCCCTCAGTGTCCAGCTGTGTCCTCCCTGTGTCCCCCGCTGTGTCACGCTGAGTCCACTGTTGTGTCCCGCTGTGTCCTGCTGTGTCACGCTCTGTCCCCTCTGTGTCCCTCTGTGTCCAGCTCTGTCCCCGTTGTGTGTCCGCTGTGCCCCGCTGTGTACCCTTCTGTGTCCAGCTGTGTCCCCTCTGTGTCCCGCTGTGTCCCTTCTCTGTCCCCCGCTGTCCACCGCTGTGACCCCCGGCTGTGTCCCGCAGTGTCCCCGCTGTGTCCCGCTGTGTCCTACTGTGTCCCGTGGTGTCCCGCTTTTTCCCCTCTATGTCCTCTGCTGAGTCCCCTCTGTGTCCCCGCTGTGTCCAGCTGTGTCCTCGCTGTGTCCTCCGCTGTCTCCTGCTTTGTCCCACGCTGTGTCCTACTGTGTCCCACAGTGTCCCTGCTGTGTCCCCTGCTGTGTCCCGCTGTGTCCCGCTGTGTCCCCCGCTGTGTCCTGCTGGGTCCCGCTGTGTCCCCGCTGTGTCCCTGCTGTGTCCGGCTCTGTCCCCCGCTGTGTCCCGCTGGGTACCGCTGGGTCTCCCGCTGTGTCCCGCTGTGTCCCCGTAGGTTCACCGCTGTTTCACGCTGTGTCCTGCTGTGTTCCGTGGTGTCCCGCTTTGTCCCCCGCTGTGTCCCGCTGTGTCCACTGCTGGGTCCCCTCTGGGTCCCAGCTGGGTCCCGCTGTGTCTCGCTGTTTCCCGCTGTGTCCTCGCTTTGTCCCATGCTGTGTTCCGCTGTGTCCTCCCTGTGTCCCCCGCTGTGTCCCGCTGTGTCCCCTGCTGTGCCCCGCAGTGTCCCGCTGTGTCCCGCTGTGTCCTCGCTGTGTCCCACTGTGTCCCCGCTGTTTCCCTGCTGGGTCCTGCTGTGTCCCACTGGGTCCCGCTGGGTCCCCTGCTTTGTCCCGCTGTGTCCCCGCTGTGTCCCGCTGTGTCCCCGCAGGTTCACCACTGTTTCACACGGTGTCCCGCTGTGTTCCATGGTGTCCCGCTTTGTCCCCCGCTGTGGCCCCCCCTGAGCCACCTTTGTGTCCATGCTGTGTCCCGCTGTGTCCTCGCTGTGTCCGCCTCTGTCTCCCGCTCTGTCCACCGCTGTGTCTCACGCTTTGTCCCCGCTGGGTCCCGCTGTGTCCCGCTCTGTTCCCCACTGTGTCCCGCGCTGAGTCCTCTATGTGTCGCCGCTGTTTCCCGCTGTGTCCTCGCTGTGTCCCCTGCTATCTCCCACTTTGTCCCACGCTGTGTCCCGCTGTGTCCCGCTGTGTCCTCGCTGTGTCCCCCGCAGTGTCCTGCTGTGTTCCCACTGTGTCCCAAGCTGTGTCCCGCTGTGTGCCCCGCTGTGTCCTGCTGGGTCCCGCTGTGTCCCCGCTGTGTCCCCGCTGTGTCCTCGCTGTGTTCCCCGCTGTGTCCCGCTGTGTCCCCCGCTGTGTCCCGCTGTGTCTACTGCTGTGTCCCCACTGTGTCCCTCTGTGTCTCGCTGTGTCCCGCTGTGTCCTCGCTGTTTCCCACGCTGTGTTCTGCTGTGTCCTCGCTGTGTCCCCCGTTGTGTCCCGTTGTGTACCCAGCTGTGTACCCCGCTGTGTCCCGCTGTGTCCCCGCTGTATTGACGCTGTGTCCCGCTTGGTCCCGCTGTGTCCTCTCTGTGTTCCCCGCAGTTTCCCACTGTTTACTCCTCTGTGTCCCCCGCTGTGTCCCGCTGTGTCCCGCTGTGTACTGCTGTGTCCCCCGCAGAGTCCCGCTGTGTCCCCGTTGTGTCCCAATGTGTCCTCGC
>NW_012300197.1:0-3578 GCF_000151885.1 Dipodomys ordii | reverse complement strand
CAGAGGGGACTCAGCAGGGGACATAGAGGGGAAAATATGCGGGACACCACGGGACACAGTAGGACACAGCGGGACACAGCAGGGTACTGCGGGACACAGCCGGGGGACACAGCGGTGGACAGCGGGGGACAGAGAAGTGACAAAGCGGGACACAGAGGGGACACAGCTGGACACAGAAGGGTACACAGCGGGGCACAGCGGACACACAACGGGGACAGAGCTGGACACAGAGGGACACAGATGGGACAGAGCATGACACAGCGGGACTCAGCAGGACACAGCAGGGGACTTAGCAGGACACAGCGGGGGACACAGGGAGGACACAGCTGGACACTGAGGGAGACAGAGCGAGGACACAGCCGGACACAGCGAAACACAGCATGACACAGTGGGGACACAGCAGGGGACACAGCGGGACACAGCGGGGGACACAGAGGGACACAGTGGGGAACACAGAGAGAGACACAGCAGGACCCAGCGGGACACAGCGTCGATACAGCGGGGACACCGCGGGGTACACAGCTGTTGACACAACGGGACACAGTGGGGGACACAGCGGGACACAGCGGGACACAGTGGGGCACAGCGGGGACAAAACGGGAGACACAGTGGGGAACAGAGCAGACACAGCGGGGGACACAGAGAGGACACAGTGGGGACACAGCGAGACTCAGCCCGGGACACAGCAGGGACAAAGCGGGACACCAGCGGGACACCACGGGACACAGTGGGACACAGCGGGACACAGCGGGGTCACTGCGGGACACAGTGGGGGACAAAGCGGGACACAGCGGGACACAGCGGGACCGAAGCGGGACACAGCGGGACACAGCGGGACACGGCGGGGGACACAGCGGGACACAGAGGGGGACACAGCGAGGACACAGCGGGCCACAGAGGGACACAGCGGGGGACACAGAGAGGACACAGTCGGGGACAAAGTGGGGGAAACAGCTGGACAAAGCGGGGGACACAGCGGGACACAGCGGGCACACAGCGGGGACACAGCGGGACACAGCGGGACACAGCGGGGACAGAGCGGGACACAGTCGGACACAGCGGGACACAGCGGGGGACACAGCGGGAGATAAAGAGGGACACCATGGAACACAGCGGGACACAGCAGGAAACAGCAGTGACACTGCGGGGACACACTGGAACACAGCGGGAGACACAGCGGGAAACAGAGGGGGACAGAGCGGGACACAGTGGGGTACACAGCCGGACACAGCAGGGGAAACAGTGGGGGACACAGCCGGACACAGGGTGACACAGCGAGGACACAGCGGGGCAGAGCGGGACACTGCAGGGCACAGCGGGGGACACAGCGGGACACAGCGGGGGACAAAGCGAGGACACAGCGGAACACAGAGTGGGACACAGTGAGGACACAGCGGGACACAGCGGGGGGTCCCAGCAGTGGACACAGCGGGACACAGCGGGGGACACAGCGGGACACAGAGGGAGACACATGGAGGACTCAGCGGGACAAAGCGGGGACACAGGGACGACTCACCAGGGGACACAGCGGGGGACAAATCGGGACACCACAGAACACAGTGTGAAACAGCGGGACACAGCGGGGAAACTGCGGGGACACAGGGGGACAAAGCGTGGGACACATAGGGACACAGCGGGGGACACAGTGGGGGACACAGCGGGACACAGCGGGGAACACAGCGAGGACACAGCGGGACCCAGCGGTACACAGCGTCGATACAGCGGGGACACAGCATTACACAGCGTGGTACACAGCTGTGAACACAACGGGCCACAGTGGGGGCACAGCGAGACACAGCGGGACACAGCGAGGACACAGCAGGACACAGCACTGACACTGAGGGGGACACAGCGGGGGACAGAGCGGGGTACACAGCCGGACACAGCGGGACACAGCGGGGGACACAGGGGGGACACAGTGGGACCCAGCGCGGGACACAGCGAGGACACATTGGGACACAACGGGGACACAGCGGGACTCAGCGGGGGACACAGCTGTACACAGCGGGACACAGCGCGACACAGCAGGGGACACAGAGGAGTAAACAGCGGGACACTGCAGGGAACACAGCGAGGATACAGCGGGACCAAGCAGGACACAGCGTCGATACAGCGGGGACACAGCGGGACACAGCGGGGGACACAGCGAGGACACAGCAGGACACAGCGGGGGACACAGCGAGGACACAGCAGGACACAGCGGGACACAGCGGGACCCAGCGGGGACACAGCAAGGACACAGCGGGGGACACAGCGGGACACAGCGGGTGACACAGCGAAGGACACAGCGGGGGACACAGCGGGACACAGTGGGAAACACAGAGAGGACACAGCAGGACCCAGCGGGACACAGCGTCGATACAGCGGGGACACAGCGGGACACAGCGGGGTCACTGCGGGACACAGTGGGGGACAAAGCGGGACACAGCGGGACACAGCGGGGACGCAGCGGGACACAGCGGGACACGGCGGGGGACACAGCAGGAAACAGGGGGACACAGTGGGGGAAACAGCTGGACACAGCGGGGAACACAGCGAGGACACAGTGGGACCCAGCGGGACACAGCGTCGATACAGCGGAGACACAGCGTTACACAGCATGGTACAAAGCTGTGGACACAACGGGACACAGTGGGGGCACAGCGGGACACAGCGGGACGCAGTGGGACACAGCGGGGACAAAGCGTGAGACACAGCAGGGGACAGAGCTGGAGACAGCGGGGACACAGCGGGGACACAGTGGGACACAGCGAGGACACAGCGGGACACTGCAGGGCACAGCAGGGGACACAGCGGGACACAGCGGGTGACACAGCGAAGACACAGCGGAACACAGAGTGGGACACAGTGAGGACACAGCCGGACACAGCAGTACACAGCGGGACACAGCCGGGACCCAGCAGTGGACACAGCGGGACACAGCGGGGGACACAGCGGAACACAGCGGGGGACACATGGAGGACTCAGCGGGACAAAGCGGGGACACAGCGGCGACTCACCGGGGGACACAGCGGGGGACAAAGCGGGACACCACAGAACACAGTGGGAAACAGCGGGACACAGCGGGGAAACTGCGGGGACACAGGGGGACAAAGCGTGGGACACATAGGGACACAGCGGGGGAGACAGCGGGACACAGTGGGACACAGCCGGGGACACAGGGGGGACACAGCGGGACCAAGCGGGACACAGCGTCGATACAGCGGGGACACAGCGGGACACAGCGGGGGACACAGCGAGGACACAGCAGAACACAGCGTGGGAAACAGCGAGGACACATTGGGACACAGCGGGGACACAGCGGGACCCAGCGCGGGACACAGCGAGGACACATTGGGACACAGCGGGGATACAGGTGGACTCAGCGGGGGACACAACAGTACACAGCGGGACACAGCGGGACACAGCAGGGAACACAGTGAGGACACAGCGGGGACACAGCGGGGACACTGCGGGAACATAGTGGGACACAGCGGGGCACACAGCGGGACACAGCGGGACACAGCTTGGGACACAGCGGGAACACAGCAGGACACAGCGGGGGACACAGCGAGGACACAGCGGGACACAGCGGGACA
>NW_012300196.1:0-1148 GCF_000151885.1 Dipodomys ordii | reverse complement strand
CAAACCAAAGTTAGGTTGTCCAGTACCATTGCTCCATTCATGTGATTGCACACTAAGGTCAGTGTTTTCACTGCGGGCTACCAAATACTGCAAAATAATCCTGTGAAGCATGCTGGCTTTACTCCATCTATTCTGATACAGCAGATAAGAAAAGTCAGTTAAAATGTGTGTCTTCCATGAGTCATGGGTCCATCTTTCTTTGGATCACAGAATCTGCCCCTGGCTAACCAGCTCCCAGCCTCCCTTTACCTCCTCTCTTTAAAAAACGAATAATAGAAGACCTAGAGTGCTACTGCACACCTGCAATCTCCGTGCTTCAGGAGGACAGGGAGACCCAGGCTAGACTGGCTACATAGCCTGCCCTATTCCAAGGGAAAGGAAAGAAAGCAAAGAGGGAGGCTGGGAAGCTGGCTCAGTGGTAGAGCGCTTGCCTTGTATGCATGAGGCCGTGGGTTCGATTCCTCAGCACCACATAAGCAAAAAGGAAAAAGCCAGAAGTGGCACTGTGGCTCAAGTGGTAGAGTGCTAGCCTTGAGCTGAAGAGCTGAGGGACAGCGCCCAGGCCCAGAGTTCAGGCCCCATGACCGGACCAAAAAAAAAAAAAAGAAAGAAAGAAAGAAAGCAAAGAGGAAGAGGAAGGGAGGTAAGGCATCAGAGGCTCACACCTGTAATCATAGCTACTCAGGAGGCTGATATCTGAGGATGGTGGTTCACAGCCAGCCTCAGCAGGAAAGTCTGTGAGACTCTTATATCCAATAAACTACTCAGAAAAAGCTGGGAAGAGCACTATGGCTTAAGTGGTAGAGCCCTAACCTTGAGCAAAAGAAGCTCAGGGACAGTGCCCAGGTCCTAAGTTCAAGCCCCAGGACCAAGGGGAAAAAGGAAAGGAAAAGAAAAAAAAATGAGGAAGGGAAAGGGACAGAAAGGAAATGAAAGGGAAAGAAAGACAAAGAAAAGAATGAAGAGGAGAAGAAAACAGAAGCGTGGTTCCTTTGGTAGAGCATGAGCCAATGATTGAAAGTGTCAAATACCAAGTTCAAGTCCTGGTTTGAACGAACAAAAAGAAAAAGAAAAAAGAAATGAAGGAAGGAAGAAGAAGGAAGGAAAGAAGAAAAAGAAAGAAAGAAAGAGTGAGAGAGAAAGGAAGG
>NW_012300195.1:0-3578 GCF_000151885.1 Dipodomys ordii | reverse complement strand
GTGTCCAGCTTTGTCCCCGCTGTTTCTCGCTGTGTCCCACACTCTGTCCCCCACTGTGTCCCGCTGTGTCCCCCGCTGTTTCGCATTGTGTCCCCCACTGTGTCCCGCTGTGTCCCCGCAAGTTCACCTCTGTTTCCCGCTGTGTCCCGCTGTGTTCCGTGGTGTCCTCGCTGTGTCCCCCTGCTGTGTCCCGTTGTGTCCCGCTGTGTCCTCGCTGTGTCCCCCTGCTGTGTCCCGTTGTGCCCCGCTGTTTCACCGCTGTGTCCCACACTGTGTCCCGCTGTGTCCCCCACTGTGTCCCGCTGTATCCCCGCAGGTTCACCTCTGTTTCCCGCTGTGTCCCTTTGTGTGCCGCTGTGTCCTCGCTGTGTCCCCGCTGTGTCCCGCTGTGTCCCGCTGTGTCCCCGCAGGTTCACCTCTGTTTCCCACTATGTCCCGTTGTGTGCCACTGTGTCCTCGCTGAGTCCCCTACTGTCTCCCTCTCTGTCCCCCGCTGTGTCTCACGCTTTGTCCCCGCTGTGTCCCACTGTGTACCGCTGTGTCCGGCTGTGCCCCCACTGTGTCCCGTTGTGTCCACAGCTGTGTACCACGCTGTGTACCACGCTGTGTAACGCTGTGTCCCCGCTGTATCGACGCTGTGTCCCGCTGTGTCCCGCTGTGTCCTCGCTGTGTTCCCCGCTGTGTCCCGCTGTGTCCACCGCTGTGTCCCCAGCTGTGTCCTCGCTGTGTCCCTGCTGTGTCCTACTGTGTCCTCACTGGGACCACCACTGTGTGTCGCTGTGTCCACCGCTGTGTCCCGCTGTGTCCAGCTGTGTCCCGCTTTGTCCCCGCTGTGTCCCGCTGTGTCCCGCTGTGTCCCCGCTGTGTGCCTGCTGTGTCCCGCTGTGTCTCCCGCTTTGTCCCGCTGTGTCCCACTGTGTCCCCGCTGTGTCCCGCTGTGTCCCGCTGTGTCCCCGCTGTGTGCCCGCTCTGTCCCGCTGTGTATCCCGCTGTGTCCAGTTGTGTCACCGCTGTGTCTCGCTGTGGCCACTCTCTGTCTCCGCTGTCCCCCGCTGGGTCCCCCGCTGTGTCCCGCTTTGTCCCGCTGTGTCCCCCGCTTTGTCCTGCTGTGTCCCGCAGTGTCCCCGCTGTGTCCCGCTGTGTAACACTGTGTCCCGTGGTGTCCCACTTTGTCCCACGCTGTGTCCCCCGCTGAGTCCCCTCTGTGTCGCCTCTGTGTCCCCCTGTGTCCTCGCTGTGTGCCCCGCTGTCTCCTGCTTTGTCTCCCGCTGTGTTCCGCTGTGTCCTGCTGTGTACCCCGCTGTGCCCAGTTTTGTCTCCGCTGTGTCTCGCTGTGTCCCACGCTCTGTCCCACACTGTGTCCCGCCTTGTCCCGCGCTGTGTCCCGCTGTGTCCCCCGCTGTGTCCCGCTGTGTCACCCCCTGAGTCCTCGCTGTGTCACCGCTGTGTCCCGCTGTTTCCTCGCTGTGTCCCCTGCTGTCACCCTCTCTGTCCCCTGCTGTGTCTCACGCTTTTTCCCCGCTGTGTCCCACTGTGTCCCGCTGTGTCCGGCTGTGCCCCCACTGTGTCCCGTTGAGTCCACAGCTGTGTACCACACTGTGTAACGCTGTGTCCCCGCTGTATCGACGCTGTGTCCCGCTGTGTCCCACTGTGTCCCCGCTGTGTGCCTGCTGTTTCCCGCTGTGTCTCCCGCTTTGTCCCGCTGTGCCCCACTGTGTCCCGCTGTGTCCCGTTGTGTCCCCGCTGTGTGCCCGCTGTGTCCTGCTGTGTACCCCGCTGTGTCCAGCTGTGTCACCGCTGTGTCTCGCTGTGGCCACTCTCTGTCTCCGCTGTCCCCCGCTGTGTCCCCGCGTTGTCCCGCTGTGTCCCCCGCTTTTTCCTGCTGTGTCCCGCAGTGTCCCCGCTGTGTCCCGCTGTGTAACACTGTGTCCCGTGGTGTCCTACTTTGTCCCACGCTGTGTCCCCCGCTGAGTCCCCTCTGTGTCGCCTCTGTGTCCCCCTGTGTCCTCGCTGTGTGCCCCGCTGTCTCCCCCTTTGTCTCCCGCTGTGTTCCGCTGTGTCCCGCTGTGTCCCCGCTGTGTCCCGGCTGTGTCCCGCTGTGTCCCCCATGTGTCCCGCGCTGTGTCCCACTGTGTCCCGCTGTGTCCCCCACTGTTTCCCCTGCTGTGTCCGGCTGTGTCCCCCGCTGTGTCCCGCTGTGTCCACTGCTGTGTCCCCGCTGTGTCCCACTTTTTCCCCGGCTGTGTCCCGCTGTGTCCTCACTGTGTCCCCCGCTGTGTCCCAATGTGTCCTCTCTGTGTCCCCTGCTGTGTCCCGCTGTGTCCCCCGCTTTGACCCGCTGAGTCCCACTGTGTCCCCACTGTGTCCCGCTGTGTCCCGCTGTGTCCCCGGTGTGCCTGCTGTGTCCCGCTGTGTACCCCGCTGTGTCCAACTGTGTCCCGCTCTGTCCCGCTGTGGCCCTTCTCTGTCTACGCTGTCCCCCGCTGTGTCCCCCGCTGTGTCCCGCTGTGTTCCCCGCTTTATCCTGCTGTGTCCCCGCAGTGTCCCCGCTGTGTCCCGCTGTGTCACACTCTGTCCCGTGGTGTCCCACTTTGTCCCCCGCTGTGTCCCCCGCTGTGTCCTCCGCTGAGTCCCTTCTGTATCGACGCTGTGTCCCGCTGTGTCCCGCTGTGTCCTCGCTGTGTTCCCCGCTGTGTCCCTCTTTGTCCCCCGCTGTGTCCCCCGCTATGTCCTCGCTGGTTCCCCCGCTGGGTCCCGCTGTGTCCCCCGCTGTGTCCCGCTGTGTCCGACTGTGTCCCGCTCTGTCCCCGCTGTGTCCCGCTGTGTCCCGCTGTGTCCCCTCTGTGTGCCCGCTGTGTCCCGCTGTGTACCCCGCTGTGTCCAGCTGTGTCACCGCTGTGTCCCACTATGGCCCTTCTCTGTCTCCGCTGTGTCCCGCTGTGTCCCCCGCTTTGTCCCGCTGTGTCCCGCTGTGTCCCCCGTTTTGTCCTGCTGTGTCCCCGCAGTGTCCCGCTGTGTCCCACTGTGTCACACTGTGTCCCGTGGTGTCCCCGCTCTGTCCCGCTGTGTCCCGCTATTTCCCTCGCTGTGTCCCCCGCTATGTCCTGCTGTGTCGCCCACTGTGTCCCGCTCTGTCCTTGCTGTGTCCCCCGCTGTGTCCCCTGCTGAGTCCCCGCTGTGTCACCTCTGTGTCCCTCTGTTTCGTCGCTGTGTCCCCTGCTGTCTCAGTCTCTGTCCCCCGCTGTGTCTCACGCTTTGTCCCTGCTGTGTCCCACTGTGTCCCGCTGAGTCAGGCTGTGCCCCCACTGTTTCCCGTTGTGTCCACAGCTATGTACCACGCCTTGTAACGCTGTGTCCCCGCTGTATCGACTCTGTGTCCCGCTGTGTCCCGCTGTGTCCTCGATCTGTTCCCCGCTGGGTCCCGCTGTGTCCCCCGCTGTGTCCCCCGCTGTGTCCTCGCTGTGTCCCCTGCTGTGTCCCGCTGTGTCCTCACTGGGTCCACCACTGTGTCCCGCTGTGTCCCCCGCTGTGTCGCGCTGTGTCCGGCTGTGTCCCGCTCTGTCCCCCCTGTGTCCCTC